>NC_081441.1:703370-722235 GCF_007210705.1 Tigriopus californicus | reverse complement strand
TCTAGATAGAGTTTTCCATCCAAGAAATCCAAGCACGTTGAAAAACACAGCCTCGCAATCAACTTATGTTATTGGTTAACCACAAGATAAAGCCATTCTTCAATGGAAAATCTTGGAGTCAACGCCTTTGAATTTGTTCCAAGTTGGTGCACAAGAATTAGCAACCCAGGTGTGAGTTGATAAGCTCCCCAAGGATTCCCACTCTAGCCCTGAATGGCTGGAAATCACCCGCATGTGAATATGAGAATAGTGAAAAGCCCCCCCCCCCCCTTTCAGCGCAATTCACCCTCCTTGGACCACCCTTCTGCGTTTCCATTCTCGTTCTCGGGCTGGAACTAGTGATAAGTCGTCTATTCAAGGCAAACGACAACAAGCACGAACAAGTCTCTCTTCAGTCAATTGTTGAGTTGATTGTATCATTGATTTCCCATTTTTTTCCCTTGTTTGCCCGCAGGACCTTCGGCAGAGATCCTCTTTCTCTTTGTTTGCCTCGTTTGGGTCCATTTTCTCATTGAGGAAACAAACCAGAGGCACAGAGATAGCGGCATGGTGTAGTATTAGAGATCTTAAGAGGCGTCACAGACTTGATGGTCACCCTAGATTTGGCGCTCTTTTTGGAGTTGTGCGAAACTCATTTGGAATAGCGGCAAAATATAACAGTTGGATGAGCGTGTGTGGATTTTGCTTTTATTCGGTTTACAAGGAAGATGCATTCTTATTGGACAGCTTTTCACCTGAATCTTGTTGCACAAAGATCATGTGGATGCTTATATTGAAATGAAGCTCTCGTACCATCCATTCATTCGTTATACAATCCTTTTGAATGACTTCCTTGTGATAAAAACAATACTCAATCGGATATTCTCTTCATTCGGCAGTTCACCAATGATAAAAATCGTCATTTCTATGAGAATCATTCAAGGTGTCTCGTTCTTCTTTGAGAATAGTGAGAGCGGGAAACTCTCATTATGTAGAACATGAAACAGGAAGTGAAAGGCGACAGACCAAGAAAGCTGGAACTTGCGCCAGAACTACCACTCCTACTTGCATACATACAGTCCACAGAAAAAGAAAAAAAGAGCGAAAAGAAGAAGTGCGATGGTGCGTTCTGTCTTTCCTTCCACAACATTGGTAGTTATCCCAGATGTGTTGTAAATTGCTTCGTAACACCTCCAGATCTGTCCTGGTTCCCTTCCCACAGAACGAATCTCAAGCTATCAGTTCTTGTATGCGTCGATAGATGATCCTCGATTTGCAAGAGAGTGTTCCATTTATGGCCAACCATTTTTGAAACAACAAAACAAATTACTATTCACGTGGGGATCAAGAACACTCTCAGGAGTTTGCTCATTCTAGTTCATTTGGGCCTGGCTCAGCTGGAAATGGAACAGTATTGGCTAGGTCAAGACAATTATGCAGATATTCTATTACTCTCTCGGTTCAATCCATATAAGGTCACTTGTTCGGCCTAGGAAAAAAAGCCATTCCCCAAAAGATATGCTCACCTCTGACTATGAGACTCAGTCTAACAGATTCACTGCCGAAGCCATTGATGCCTTTGCAAACGTACAGGCCTGTGTCAGCCAAGACCACGTCCTTGATCTTAATGTACCGACGATTGATGCGAAATCGCATCCACGTTGGAGGAATCATGCGATCGTCTTGGTACCACTCGATTAATGGCTTGGGTGTTCCGGTGATTGGGCACAACAGTTTGACAGTGTCGCCCTCTTGCGCCACATAGCGTTCCAAAAAATCGGTAGCCACCACCGGCGGACCTAGGAAACAAACATAACAATATTTCAAAGTCCGCTTTTTTTCCTTTTGAGACGTTTATGGCAGCCTTGACATTGCAGACATCTCTGGAAGCTTTTTGATATTCCGGTTGCGTTAAAAATACTAGTTAGTGTAATTTGAAGTCCTCATGAATTATGAAAAAAAAATTCCCGTCCATGCTAATAACATTTGGAACATCTCCTCACCAGCCCTTCGGTTTACCAAACAATACGTATTACAATCTCTGGAACCAGAGCTCTTGCTAAATCTGCACCCATCCAGTCGAACCATTAAGTTATCTTTACTACTTATTTTGCGTGTACCTTCTTTACCTTTCTTTACCTTACCTTCTAGAACGAAAGTTTACTGCACCTTCTGTAAAATGTTACTTACCTTTTTTTTGTACGCCAAGTAATAACCATTTTTGACGTCATTTTTCGTTCTTATAATGATACTTTTCAGTTTAGAGTTCTGGGGCTAAATTTTGAAGTCTTAGATATAGATGATACTATCCACAATACTCAGCAAATGTTTTGCTATGACAAGCAATAGACGGCATGAAAATGAAATGAGTACGATGGAGTTCCAATGCTAATTGACTTACTATATTCAGCGTAGTTAATCTGCCTTCATGAAATAATAAGTCAATTAGCATTGGAACTCCATCGTACTCATTTCATTTTCATGCCGTCTATTGCTTGTCAAACTCTTGTGATACAGAGTTTATGCAATCTTCAAGGACGAAGAAAAATATGTTACTATATTCAGCGTAGTTAATCTGCCTTCATGAAATAATAACATATTTTTCTCCGTCCTTGAAGATTGCATAAACTCTGTATCACAAGAGGGTTTATCATTGCGTGTGATAGTACATACACATATTATTAACATACAGCACAGCACAGTACAGCTGGCAATATTTCTTGGAATCATTCGCCGATTATTCTCGCAACCTCAATATTCGTTGAGCAAGTTCTCCGAGCACGTTTATGCTCTCACCTTTTTCCTCTTGTTCCAAATGGAGTAATAAACGTTTTTTATGCAAAATAAAACAACAGATAAATAAAATGCATAAAATGCTTTACATTGCCTTAATGTAACTCTTTGCAAGTGCCTTAGAGAATTATTTATGCTGTGTAATTAGGAAAAAGTTCTTAGCTTTGATTCAATACCATTCCGGGAGAAGCTAAAAAGAAAATTTTAAATTTCTGCTAACATCAATGCATTCTAACAAAAATAATCATATTTAGCAATTCAAACCTTTCTTCCTGGCTGGTTCTTGACAAGTGGATTTTCTTGCTGTATACTCATTAGGAACAAATAATAGGAAATATACTTTGGGAAATGAGGAAAATGAAAATCGGTTGCTTTGATGCACAATATGTCTCTTTCAAACAAAGGTGGGCCTCAAACCGTTGATTATCAATCGCGAATCAACAACGTGAAGGATCTTGTTCACTATCATGGGACTTGTTACTTTTTTATTTTATTTTTTCTATTCAACGGAAAGAGTAACTGTTGTTAGCATTCTGGTTTTTAGTTCATATATTTCAAAGAACAAATTTAGCTCCTTTTTGTTTAATATTACTCGCCAATCCTCTGAAAGATTTTACACCGAACACCATTTTTAATGATCTCAAGTGAAGGAATGATAACCAGCATTCGTTGTCAGTTTTGTAGAAACACTTTGGAGGACTAACTGACAAAACAATGAAACATTGTGAATGGGTTCAACAATTGCAAAAAGATTTAGTCAGTGGGAATTTGGCTTCGAATGGGGTCATTATTGGGTCTCTAGTAAAAAATTAGCTTCTGACAACAAAAGGCCATAAATTACAACCATCATACAAATTACTTTACCGTACATTTTAAGGTTATACAGAGATTTTGCACGTACGACAGCGATCCGTCTCTTCAAGTACCTTTTTTGCTTCTTTTCATTCTTATGCAAGAGATCAAGACCCTAAAATTTGACTGAAGAATCGATGAGATTAAAAATTAAAGTAAGGTGTTTCTCTGACTCTTTGTAAACAAGCATCCAATTTGACTTCTGTAGGTAATACTAGCTGCGTATTGTGTGCTCATATAAAGCGCCAAAGTCAAATTCATCCACTGCATCTTGTTCTGAAATGTTTACCTTTGACACCAGATGACTCGGTGATGGAACAGTTCCAAGCAATGAAGAAAAGCAGGATGATAAAGACTGGATGTGAGTCACGACCAGGTCTTAGACTGTCACAAAAATGATGATGTCGCGTGTCCATTGTGTCTTTGGCGAAGAAAAAACACAAGTTTCAAATTGAGATCAAATTCAGTTCCACTCACGATTTCTCGTGTCTACACAAGGAATAGTCTGCCATTTTCCTGTGAATTCCACATGCCATCTTTCAGTTCGAGCGGAGAGATTTCCCTTCTGCAGGACAACAGGTGGCAAGTATCACTTTTTTGAGGGCACTTTGACACCGTTTGCTTCGTTCCTGGCCAAATAACACTTGATCAATGAGCGATCATGTCCGACGCTCCAAAAACTTCTAACCTTTTCGAGGGAGTGTGTTTCAATCACTTGCCAGGGCTTGAACTCGAAACTTTAATTAAACCAACTTTCATTTTTCTTTCCAAGTTTCCTTGAACGTGACACATCATCCAAGGAGCTCGAATCCTCGCTCTCGACTGAAAAGGTCTCTTTCCTCTGTTCAGGTTTTGCGTCCCTTTCTGGCGTTCCTTCCTCTTCGTTCCCTTTCTGGCGTTCTCTCCGTTTTTGGTTCCATTTTTGGAATTCTTCTGCGCGCGTTTCTTTTTTTTACGGACGCACTCGGAATTCCAAGCCTTGGCCTTTATGGATGAAGGCCCCTTGGATATTTTGTATCATCAGGACCTCGATAGCTGCCATGATGACGCTTTCAATTAGTGCAAAAACTCTTTATGACCCCCCAACGAACCCAAAGAGGACCAACAATGGCCAAAAATGCCTATGTTCCGAGCACCATTGAGCCATTTAGCAAACACGTTAGCCTGGATCCCTCTAGTTTAATGTTATTGTGATTATTTTAGGTCACCTTATTGAGCTTTGATCGTGGTGTTGTCTTCAGGCAAACAACACTTTAGGATGCAAAATTCAAATCAACTGAAATAGAGCTCTTTTTATACAAAATAGACTACAAGACTCCCAAAAATCGGTAAATGCAAAATTAAGAAAGGATGGATATCAACCATAATCTTAACTCAGTGTCATCATCTCTATTCGTTTGACTTAAGCTCCCAGAAATAAATCAAATTAGCTATCATAACTTTTTATCATTTCATGAAATTGATTTTACTTGGAAATTGCTCTTAACATGAAATTGCTTTCAGTTAATCCAAATTAACCAATTGACCAAACAGGGAAAAAAGGGCTCACCAAAGGTACAAAATAGGTGCACGCGAGGAAAAACGTAGGCAGGCAATATTTCATGGGGGAAGGAGATATTAAGGTCGTATTTTTTAACAAAATGATTAAATTTAAACTAATTTGAATGATATGCTCATCGAACTTTCCATTATCTAGGTGCAGTAGTCCTCCAAGATAATGGAAAGTTCGATGAGCATATCCATTTGAAAGTTGGTGCAGCTTTTCAAACATATGGTTGGATATATCGCACGTTTAACTCCAGAGATAGTATCACGATGCTAACTCTGTACAAGTTGATTGTTAAGCCGCATCTTGAATATGCCTCAATCATTTGGGCTCCAATTAGTTACGCAGGTTTGCAAAAGCTCGAACAGGTCCAAAGATGTTTCACTAAGAACATCGCAGGTATGAGAGAGCTCTTAAATTGGGAGAGACTTGCAACGTTTGGGTTGTAAAATTATGCAGAGAAGGTACAAAAGGTATCTAGTACTACGTATACGTCTTCAAAAACATCCATAGGCTTTGTCCCAACCCAAGATTTAAGGTCAATTCTAGTGACCGTAGAGGCTTTATATGTGTTTTGAGAGCACCTTCAAGCCCTCGAGAATCCAGGCTAGTTAGAACAATAAAGTCCAACTCTCTTCTTTCTTGGGCACCATCACTGTCCAATGTATTGACCTCAAATAATCGTAGGGAGTGTGAAGGCCTTGTTGATTCAGTGGCAGCATCTAAGTCAGACTTGGACAAGTTTTTTGACTAAAATTCCTGATCAACCTTAAATTCAAGGACTAGCCAGATCAGCCAACACAAATTCGTTGGTGGATCAAATAATATAAGAAAACAAAAGTCAAATAGAATTAATTTCTTTTATTGAAATGGTGGGATTCCAGTAGCAAGTAAGGAAGTCCCAACAGACTAATTTATCAAAAACTTATTTTTTTTCATTCCTGTTTTGGAGCTCTTAGAGATCAGACACATATCATTTTGCTCTTGTCTTTTCCAGTTCTTATCGCTCAGAAATTTCACACCAAGGTGTGAATTCCTCTGTTACCCCTTGGTTGTTGTGCATGTAAACTTCTTGGTGTGGGGGTGTGGGTGAATAAATGGGAATCGACCTTTATCATTTAATTGGGTAGATTTTTCACTGCTCTTTGATCAGACGTAACTGCTTTAAAACATAATACATTTCTTGCTCGCTCAAATATGTTTGACGTATTTTTAGCTTTAGTTTTTTATGTCGTAATGTAGAATATTTATTTTCGAATCTTTGTCTAGGTGTCGAGTTCATAGTTAGTTGGTTTAATTGTGTTGCTCATTGATTGTTAGATATTACAGTTAATTTGTTTATTGATTGTTTATTCCATAGATCACTTTGTTGAGTATATTTGTGTGTTGTTTGCCTAGGTTAGGTACTTTAATTGCTTGCTTTGTCGCGGCGATATAAGTCATAAAGTAAATGGGATGACATGAGACTAATATGATATCACATGAGAGGGAAACGAAGAGGATTCTAAAAATACGGCAATTTCTCTTTTTTTGCGGGCTTCCTTACCACTACCGGGATTGGAATCCCAGCGATCAAGACGAGAAGATTATTCATTTTACTTGACTTTTATGTATATATATTATTTGATCGGCCAACGAATTTGAATTGGCTGATCTGGTTCTCTCATGACAATGGTTTAGTTCCTATTCATGCATATACAATAAAAACTCTGCCAATCAATCGTCCAAATGCATCTAGAATGTGCTTTCCAAATTTGGGCAACCATGACAGCTGGGGGTTGGAATAAGATAAAAAAAAGTGCCAAGATCTTTTGCAAGATCTATTGCGGGGATGAACCGCCTAAATTGTTAGAAACGACTTCAATACTTAGAATTAAATAGTGGTCAGCGTAGGTACGATCCTTACCTAATACTGTATGTTTTGAAATGTCTCCACGAGCTCTGCCCTAATCCGGGAATAAAATATAGTATTAGTGACAGAATAGGCACACATGCAAAATGCGATCAGATAAAAAGTTAGTTAAGTCCTTAAAATCTTCCTTTATAATAAATCGAGCACCAACCCCCTTAACGTATTGTTATTTTGGCGTTGGAAAATCACCGTTTTTTCGGCACTTCATTCCCAGTGGACAGACCACGGATGATGCACCACAGACCATATAATGTCTAAACCTGTCTAGACATGGCATAGCGTGAAGAAAATGAATCGCTTGCCTTCATCGGCTGGTGAATTCATTTTGGTGTCTAGCAAGGTGTCTAGTGACTCACTCATTTTCTTTGGCCAGCGTGGCCGGATTTTGATTGAGCTTGTCATTGACTGCGCTCTGTCAGGAGCGCGCAATTCTAAGTCGTTTTTGGTCTTTTTTGGTCTGCAGATCTGCTGACGCCAAGTGCATATTTCTCTGGCCTGAGGTCGGGCCCGGTCGGGCCAAATGCCAATCCTCATTATATATGATCTGTGGGTGGAGAGACTGGAATTCGGAAAGATTCCAATAGTGTCTCTCAACCTTTTCTCGCTATTTTTTCTTGTCACTTTTGTTGCCATTTACACTACGGAGAAATTTGAGATTGAATCCAGTTTCAGGATGGAAGATAGACTCCTAGTTTGCTCAGGATGAAAACTTCATCGCTTTTCCATGCCGAAATCAGTTTCAATCCTGAAACAAACCGATTTGTTTTTGGGGATCAATCTTCACGTCTCACTTCGTCAGCTGAAGGGCCTAAATGGTGGACGTGCGCTTTTCCACTACTTTAAAATTCAATTGAAATTGAATGAGAAGCAATAGTTTTGACCTGTGACACCAGTGAGTGATGGCACGCCCACTATCAGTAGCCCTGACCTGCCTGATAAACTCAGTCCAATGGATGGACCCCTCTTTTCAATCCTTCCCCCTCTTCCCACCCATGTCATGGATGCCCAAGGCCGTGGAGGGCTTTACCCTCATTGGTGTCCTCTATCAGTCAACCACGCACAATGATCACCTTGTCTCCTCAGACCTCACAAACATCCTGCATAAAGGAAGAATCCTGGAGGAAGACATCATAGGTGGTGACTTCAACATCCGATCTGACTTGAGTGAATCCACCGAGATCGCCCAGATCCTGTGTGCCAATGATTGGGAATCAATCATTCTGAGCTTCGACCCGGGAGTCCCAATACACTCCTACTCCCTGCCCTGAGAGCCTTTATACTTGACCACTTCTTCACATCAGAAAATATTCCGTCTCCGGCCAGTTTCATCCATCTACGGGCTTTTTCATCCCCTTCCGATTTCGTTCACCTTCGAGATACCTGGATATTTCCGTCATCTGAGAGGTCTTACCGGGTCTTACCTCAGACGGAGTTGGGTGCGTGGACGTTATTCAATTTGAAAATCCTATGACTGACGTGGTCTATGGGTGCTCATACTGCATAACGTCCGAGCCTTGACTCCGGGGTAAGAACAGTTAAAAAGTAGGCCTCTGGGCATGACTCGAAATGGGAGTTGCGTGGTCAATTTACAGAAATTTGCGGCTCAATTTAAGGCATCTGGAATTCTCCATCAACACCGGGAATATAAACCACCAAGCTCCATTTAACTAAGACATGTCGCCTGCATTTAAATCGCCGTCCTTTTCAGAAGAGAGGAGGGTCCAAGCTCATACATCGTACCATCAATATCTGAGGAGTGAAACACTCCAAAAGAGCCCAAAGCCTCTGAGGAGCGCAGAGTCATACCACTACTATTGATTGGAAGTCCAGAACTTTGATGCCTTTATCGGTATCACCGGTATTGTCCCAGAGGCAGTCGTTTTTCATCATCACGAGAAATTGTATTGCAGAAGGTTACTGTTATTTCCAGATAACTACCATCCCCTTTTGCAGCCCTGGGCGGAACTCGAGATGGACGTGGCCTTTAAGAAGGTGAAGAGCAAAGCTACTTCAACAGATGGGATGTCGCCTTTCTAGCTTTCATTTGTCTGGACCTATGTCTAGCTCTCCAAGAAACGTGCCAAAAACACATCAGCACCTCCCTCCATTCCTTTTTTGTCCCACCAAAATAATGGATAGTTGATCGAAGTCACCTTCATTCACAATAAGGGTCCATACGACCATCTCGCTTCAGAATCTCGTCCTTGAAGATGTCCATTATCATCACAGCTGTCCGTTCTCCAGATTCTTACTGTACGCATGTCTGTATGCAGTAATTCATTCAGTTTTATATATTTTAAGCAGTAAAAGACTATAAGTTACAATGAGTATTTTTAATCAATCCCAGATGTTTGGTTTGGTTTGGAAGAACATTTCAAATGACCTATGATTTGGATAAAGACCTTTATTGGATTTGTAGGATACAATGAGAACGTAATTGGTTGTACAAATGGATGGTGATAACATAGATATAACCTCTGCGATTGGGCTCTTAAATCTTATTTGAAAATACGGGCATGAATGGTATGATATGTTTAGGGCTGAGGCCGAGGAGTAGGTGGATTTAAATGAAGGCCCGGATTAACAACAAGTCCATTGCCTCTGATCAACAATTCTCTTCTCTCGAAGTGTCTTGGGCGAAAAGAATGCTTAGGAAGACAGGCCACTGCTTCTATCTGTAGTACTTGATAATCCAGCACCTCTCCATTTTGGGAATTTGAGAGCTTGTATCAATTGCCAACATAACACGAGGGAGGATCAATCCGGACACCATGACCACCAATCAAGGTGTCCAAGCAAAGTCAATCTTCAATAACATGGTCTTGGAGAGAGCTGTGCTCACTTGTAAAGTGGCCTTGATGAAACCAGGCTGTTTTCCAACCTCAAATCATTGATGTCATAGTGTTTGTTACTACTTTCCCTTTGCGGTTGCCAATGGACATTGGACAACGAGATCTACTAATTAGTTTATTCTAACTCCTTCCCAAACATTGATACCGAAAATGTGGATAGAGTGCTTGAACAAAGGACATAGATCTAATACTTGATTGAGAAGATTAGCTGTTTTCGGCAACAAGATTGAATCGCCTTTATTGTAAATGGATGATTAAGATGGATCTTCACGATTCAATCCCAAGATGCAATCCTGGGATTCAATCTAGGAGATTCAAACCTGGACTTCCATCCTAGTGTAAAGGTACCCTTAGTTTGTCCCGGGCCTCTTGCACCGAAGCAATGGAGAGTTCAGACACCCAATCGTTGCTTAAGAGAGAAGCACGGAACGCACTTAAGTCGCCCCGGGATAGAATGGGAATACATTGTTCAGTTTCAACATAGTTGTTGGCAGCAAGTATCCCAAACTCAAATGGTAGGTGGTCGCTAATGTTCAAGTCATTCCTGGACAGAACAAATTGGACACAAGTAAGCTCGTTGGTAAGAAGCAGGTCAAGAGTGTTCCCTTTTAAGTGCGTGGGGGAATTCAATCATCTGCTCAAGGAACGCGTTCTGCACACTCTCCAAGAAATTATTTTCGGAGCGTGACGTTCCATATGCATGTTTCCAGGAAATATAAGGATAGTTGAAGTCACCACAAATAACGGTGAACGAGGATATGGTCAAGACGTAGTCATTTAACGACACTCTATCAACTACTGGGGCGCTTGGAGATAGATACACAACAACCAAAGTGACGTCTTGCACTAAGATTGCACACACTTGAGGATCATTATCCCCTACCTTCATGGCATTTAATGCCTTCACGAGCCATTATCATAACTCCACCGCCCCGTCCATCTCTAGTATCCAACCCATTCTTACGCGCTGCCACACGATAGCCAAGGCCTTCACATTCAGAAGAGAGAATACGATTGTTTAACCAGGATTCCGACAGAACAACGAAATCGGGAATATCGTTAAAAAGTAGTTGTTGGAGGTCGGTGACCAAATTTGTCAAAACTCCGTGCGTTGAGCTAAATTGGCCCATTGACCACTGAAAATTATGGACATATCACGATGACCAAGACTAGTCATCAGGGCTGCACCATTAGTCTTGTCTTGTTGCAGGTTCGCCCTGTCCATAGCTATCTTTAAGCTCAAGAAAACGCAATTTTCAACATATGCCTGGCAGCCCTGACATCTTGACTAACAAATCGGACTAAAGTTTCTACAGACAGCCTAAAGGTAATTGCGGCTGAATTGGCTTTTTGTTATGACTACCCTTGTCGAGGTACGTCCATAATTTTCAGTGGTTTAAGATTGAGCGTAGGAGATTCATCTTCAATTATTGCTTTGATTTACTAAGAGTGGCCACTGGATTTTTGGTCAGTGGATTTTTGTCACTCGATTTGATCCCTTCCTTCCTCTCCACACATGATTTCTCGAGGTCTTTGGTACCAGCTTCTTTGGTATACTTCTTTACATTGGCGATTTGGTTATAAACTCGCACCGGAATGTTGCTTTAATTTGAAATCAGAATCATCCTCTTCCAAATGTTGGGTTTCTGTCAATTCATCCCGTTGGTCTGTCGTCAAATTCGAGCTTGCTAAGGCATCCAGTGTTTGGCGAAGTTCTGGGAGGTTTGAAGCTTTTGAGTTGGATGAATCGTCCACTGCTTGTTCCCTACATGGTTTGTAGCTCACATATTGGCTTGAGCACTGAGATTGGATATGACCTTCCTCCTTGCATCGAAAACACTTCCGTATTTGTGACTTGTGTAGAACTCTGATGTTACGTTTTTTCACTTGTACAAAATCGGGTACCTCCGATTTTGGTACAATTTGTACCTTCCGATGTCCAGTTGTGAGTCCAGATAAGCTTGACTCTCCTCCAAAAACCTCCAATGTGACCGGAGCAATGACCCTTGCAAACTGGGAAGCGGCTTCACATAATTGGTGATCGCTTATCTCATCGGGGACGTTCAGGAATCTTAGGGTCGAGGGCCTCAAACCTCCTTTTACGGTGCAGTTCCATCTTTTACCATTATGAGTTTGGCGGAACTCAACGTCATGCCCAAATCGGTTGCTAACTTTGATTGTGCTTGATGTCTTCACCCTCAGGGTTCTCATGCCTAGAGCCAGGCCGGGAAAACCAGTCAACTCCAACTTTTTTAAAAAGACCCTGTCGAAGAGAAAAAGGGCCAGAAGGTAGGGTGTTAGGGATTCATGGGGCTCATCCAAGCACTCAAAATCCATCACCAAAAAACGGGAGCACCCAAGGCAAAGCTGTTGACAGGGTCTCTGCGTAGGATTTCCCTTCCGCCTGATTGGTCTGGTGTTCTGACATCGCTGATAATTGTGTTTGCAATTATTAGTCTCTTTGCATGCATTCATGATGGAAGCTATATTGGGAAAAGTCAGTAAAGAGGCTAAACAATGCTTGGACTTGGTTTTGTTCTCATGTCGTTCCAATTTCAAAACGGGAGATTGCTCCCCAGCAATTATGGGAGCCTCTTAAGTGGCATAAGGAATTTTCTCCCGTAACTTAAGAAAGACCAACGCCCTGCAAACCCTCAAAGAGACCCAATTTAGGTTGAACTGGGTAGAACAATGCCCACTTCGGTTGGACTTGCATACTCTGATGGCAATCTCTTTCCATGCTAGAATCGCCAAGCTACGCTTCCCAAGTCTGGTGCTAGATTTCAACTGATAGATATCAAAAATGTTCTTTCGATCACTGAAATTGCCGATTCGCTGTTCCTCGACTTGAAACTTTCAAGGAACGAAGTGAAAAAATTATTCAAACTCCCAATTCCACCCAACTGACGGATCAAGGAAGGTGGTCCGAATTTGAACCGATCAAGAAATCATAATAAAGGAAAGATTCGGTGACAAATTTGAATTTGGAAGAAGATATGAGGAAAGTTTATTGATCTGTTCCGTCCGAGGGGTGAAGAACAACATAAATCTTCCTCTCCTATATGTCCCAGACGATTGCGTTTCGGCGAATATGTTGGAGCTGATTAAAGGGTTTGCCAGTCCCCTCAGTCATATCAATTTGTAAATAAAGATGACTCCATACCTGCTGGAATAGTCAATGGAAACATGATTTTTCTGGTCAAGATGGTGTCGCCTGAACCAGATTTCTCACTCTGGGAACTGGGAGAATCCGTTTTCTACACAAGAGTCAAGGAGTACTACAGGCAGAGCCGTCCTTGCCAGAGTCAACCAAGAAATATTGGTGGGGTTTGAGCTTGCAAAATTGAAAGGAGAATCCAGACAGCTGTGGACAGCGAGAAATGATGGGGTAAGAACACCAATGAGCATGAAGTCGCTACAACCAACTAAAGGAGCACCAGTAAGGTCAAGAGAAACCACTGTTGAGATAGTCACCTGTTTGCCATTCTCTGCAGTTGTTGTGAACTCAAGCTTTCCCAAGTTCCAGAATTGACTACCATTGGCAACATCGAGCTTGCTTGATGAAGGTTGAAACTGAATTTCAAAATATAGTTTGTTAGATATTGTGGATCTTGGAGCACCAGAGTGCGGTAGAACGTTCAAAGTAAAACGAGTAGTGTCTGCAAAGCAATGAACTTTCATAAGCGACATGGAGAGAGCAACTATGTTGATTCGGATGTTGAAGGACTTCAACTGGCACTTTCATTATAGCGTCCACGAGGACAACGCGACGAATTGGGGAGCGTAGGAGGGAACAGAACAATCCAACTGTCCAATCAGCCAAGCCTGTAATTATGAAAAAAAGGGGACCACCTATTCGGAATGTGCTTACGAGGTTTGGTAATAATCGAAACTATGACGGATCTCTTCAGGAGTGTGTGGATACTAAAAGCAGACCAATCAACTTTCAATAATCCCCCTCTTGAGAAAGAAACCAACCAGACAAGTCGAAGTTCCAACTGGCCTCAAATTCTCATTCAATATGACAATTCAAGACACCCATAAGAACATAAGGTTTATGTCTAGATGAGTCGAACGTATGGAAGAGTTGAATGAATAACTGTAGCCGAATCTACATTGGTCATCACGTGAGGATCATGAAGAGAGGAGCACGTTTTTTTTCTTACTCGGCCATTCCTTCGAGGGCCTTCATTCCTCTGGAGGGTGTTCCGTCCACCAGCCAGGGGTGAAAGGCCTTTGGTTATAACCCTAATCAGGGCATACAATCAATAGTTCGAGCTTCCTTTATCAGGGCCTCAAATAGCATACACCTGGGCCAATCTTCATGGCTAACTATGGTGCAAAATGTGGTCACTATCCTTGTCTAAATGCGCTTATCAAAGTCGACCTCTACTCTAACTACTGATTTCTGTTTCAAGAGCGATGCACTTTAGATACAGTTGAATGCAAATCACTTGCTACCTCTACTCCTTACGATGCTAGACCGATCTTGGTCGTCTGGGAAACCTAAGCTACTCTTCAAGGCAAATTGTACAGTTCAATCTACTTTATTCATCACAAACTATCAGCTGTCTTGCTCCAGTAAGAAAAGTGGGGGAATTGTTGGGCCAATAAAAAAAGGGACATACACTTTTGAAATCCATAATTTGATAATTAGTGTTCGATGTCTGGCAAGATGGTCCAACAGAGATGCTCGGATGATGTCCACTCGACGGGATTGTAGGTCCACTAACAGAGTGACGAAGTGCTGTACTCCGACTAGTCACTTCCCAGGTCCTCTTGCTCCTCTGCACGGCTTCCTGTCTTTGCTACTCCTATACGATGACGATCTTTGTCCTACGAAACAGTTCCCACTTCTGGACACCACAACAATGGTTTGTTCCCAACTACGAAAATGGAGGACTTAGCAATGGCAAGTGACTCCTCCTTAAAGAGCTTCAAACTCTGACTTCCCTCCTCAAGAGCTGAATCGCGACTTCGGAAATGGACTACTTCTCCGATGAGTAGAGACCGTAGTGCCCGCCCGCTGGCTTTAGCGCATGCAGCTGCGGCTGCCTCTCGGCGGGCAATACCTAAAGCAGCTCCTTTGAAGGCTCGGTCCTCACGAACATCTAGTAACATGGAGCGAAGGACACGGCCAAGATATCCGTAGGCGAGGCATTGCCCGTCTGAACGCTGTGTTGTTTGGTACATAAGCAATGCTTTTTGGAATGCTTAATCCGAAATGTCTCCGCCAATTTTCTCCAAGAGCTTTTTCACGGACTTGACACCGGCTTAGGCCACCCTGTTGCTTTGTGGATTGTTTGGGCCCGAGCTGATGTGCTCCATTTGGAAGCGCTCACACAAGGAGGCAAACGGCCCACGGAATTGGGGGCCAGTGTCCGGTGTCACCTTCATCGCAAAACCGACTTCAAAACACCAGCCGAGTGACCGTAGAGGCTTAATGTGCCTTTTGAGAGCACCTCCAATAGATTAAAGAAAAACCAAAAGTAACAAATAGACGAATTGCAACATTTCATGTATATTAGTATTGGGAAGAACATTAAGTGATATTTTACTGAATGCCACCGCCAAAAAACAAAAAAAATGATAATCAAGGGCTCAAAGGAAACGTTTGGCAAACATTTTTCGACTTCCACTCCTGTAACTCAAGTATAAGATGGCGAGTGCAAAATGCCCATTGGTGTACCCGAAAAGGTAGGAAAGCTCCCAACCAGAATAAACTACAACAGAAAAGTGGTGGATTCGTTTATTTGTTACTTTTCGTCAATTGGACAAAGTCTACAAGAGAATTTGCCAAAGTCCGTTCCTTACTATGAAGATCCTATGAAGAACATGTTCCGTCTCCTTCAGCTCAACTATTATATAAACTTTATTGTGACTCTTGGTCATGACAATTTGCAAAAAAATGTACAAAAGTGTATGTTAGGATATCAAATATATTAAGCATGTACATCTCCTTATCTATCCTCGTACCTCCCCTTATATTTCACTGCCGAACAGGTTCTACCAACTACCCCACCACAACTCTTGCTAAGAACTCGTTTCCTCACTCGATCTAATATGTCTCCCTTCTGACTCGTTCATTTTTTTTTAGGTCAGATGTTAGTTACCTTAATTCAAAATGGTTAGTTTGCTTTAAGCATAGTTGAGTATAATCGCATTTTTGTATTTGGTAACACAAGGATAAGGAAGCGAAACTTGAAATACGAGCACAGTCTCGAATCTCAAGTACATATGACTATACCTAAGAGAGATGAGTGCAGCCGGGAACTGCACTCATGTATACTGGTCCTTCTCTCGGATTTGCCATCAAGTACTCTTGCCGTCAGTTAGTTCGTAAAGGGGCAGGTCCGGTGCCAAATAGACCGTTGAATTTACCGTGATTGCCCGCTTTTGTTTGAAGTTTTGACTTCCTCAAATATGTTCGATGGCAGTCCTAGTCCGATGCAATCGGTGTGGTGCATTTCTTTACACGGAATATGCGGTTGACATCTTGAAGTTAACAAGTTTAGGTGGAAATGGCGTACATTGAAACCATGGAGACCCAAATTCCGGGACCATTCGGCATCGTTCAAAGTCAAGGTCAAGCTCCTTCAAAAGGACGGGATCCTTTGAATCTTCAAGAGTCCTTGATATGATCCGCTTGTTCGGAGTGGAAAGAGAATGGTCTCTCCCCAAAAGAAAACCATTGTAGCTGAAAGTGGCCAAGTTATACAAGGAAAAAGAAAAGTTGACTGGTGCCGATGCATTTGATGCTAATCATTTGAAAAGGGCGTGGACTAATCTGAAAGTAAGTTGAATGAGTTTACTTAGTGCAGTGCCCAGGAACTCGATTTTTTTTCGCTCAAAGTTAAGAGCTAGGGAAAAGAAATCGGATCGCGTAAGAGAGTTTAAGAGGACGGGAGGAGGACCGCCACCAAAATTGAAAAAGTTGAGTCCTCTTGAAGCAAACGTCTTTGACGAGCCTGGATATCAAACCGAATTGGTTGCTTTGTTTGACTCCGAAACGCAATTTGACAAGACAGTGAATGAGAGGATGAAGATGGGTCAACCACAACATCGGCGGCATGATCCGTCCACGTCAACAGCACAACTGATTGCTCCATTTCTACGCCTATCATTGACACCAAATTCTCAACCTTATGAATAACATCAGGATCAATTGCAAGTACCGAATTCGACTTGCAGGCAATTTGAATTTCACGAAAAAATCACCAGCCCCGAGATGTCCATGGGTGCAACAAATATCATCTTTTCGAACCCTTCAAGTGCACTTTGAAAATGATGGATTTGATGACAAACAAAATAACAACATGGAATACGTGGTTGAATCTGAGCTCGAGAAGGACATTGATGTGGCATCTGCTAGTGTTGAAAGTACGCCAATGCCTTCAATTGGAAGGTATCAGTCAAGATTAATACTATGTTGTTTCGTTCGACTTGCCCATTTGCCAAAGGCAGATTTTGCAGCAGGCCCTATCTGAAGATCAAATCATTGTCACCCCACCTCCAGCAACCCCAAGAAGATAGTTCTTTTTAGAGCATATTGACGTCAATGAATTCGAGGTCTACCTTCCTGCAATATGGTTTGCGATTTTGCAAAGATTACCCCTTCTTACATTTGCATCGTATTGTTTTCTTATTTTATTTGATCAGGTTTCTCGATTTTCCGTCGTTGGATGTTTTTAAAAAGTAAAGCACCACCGCTTCCAATATCAAACAAAATTTAAAGTTTACAATGTGACATGAAAGTCTCGGGCCCATGGAACACAGAACTATTATTCGAATCAATGTTTTCAATTTAATAGCCAGTGTGTCGCCTATTTAATTCATAAACTTTCTTGCCTCTCTCTGGCATCTTTGATGACTTGCTCATCTTTTTTTTGTACGGTAGTCTATGTTTTATGTTTGCAATGAAATGTGGGGAACATGAATGGACCCAGAAATTCCTATCGCATAATGAATCTTGGTATTTGCTAATCCCTGGAGTGGCTAATCCTGTTTTGAATAATGGATCTTGTTCTCGCTTTATAGTACTAGTTCGAATCAAAAGCAACTTGAGAATCCTATACCGCATCAAGGCCAAAATGGCAATAGAGGCCAAGGCCGTGGTCGCGGTAAAAGACGAGCTCGAGCACCATCAACCTTTGGCGGGACGATTGATCGAAAATCGGGCTGAAAAAGAGGGGAATTTTTTGTCCGACCAACGCAAAGTAAGTTTCTTGAAGCATGTTTATTGCTTAGGTTTGTTCATTTTGATGCACGTCCTTGCCAAGACCTCAAACGCCATTTTGATTGGATTCACTTGAAATCGGAAAGCTCATTTCAATTATTGTTAGCAACTGATTTAAGACGACCAATCGTGTCGAATCCTAGCAATAGCAACCTCTCCATTAAGCAATACTATACATTAGCACATCAATTTGTTGTGGTTGTCAATGGTGCTGTACTGTAGTTAAATTTGTAATTGTATTGCTTAATCCGATCTAAATATGAAAACTTGGTCTGGAACTCAATATCCAGGAAGCATGTCCCATTTGGGTTATTGTCCTTCAAGGTCCGGATCTATTTTCTTGGAAAAAATCTACCCGTTCTAAGTCGAATGACATAGACCAACTATTCATGGCTTGATGTCTTCTTTGGTTTAGGTGAAAGGGGAATGGCCTGGGAACTCCCCAAGCAAAAGACTTTCAAGAGTGAAGAGTTAAAATTCATGTGATATGTTTTCGTATATTCTGTAAAGCGCCATTGTTTGATAGTAAGAAACCAATCGTAACGAATTTCGGGTCTCAAGCAAGAAGAGCGGCAAGTCAAATTCCTTTGTGCGGTTTTTCTTAGGGTACATTTAGACTAAGATGGAAAACCAGGATTGAATCCGGTTTGAGGATGGAAGTAGCTTGAGGATGAATCTTATGCTCAGTGTGGCCA
>NC_081441.1:699921-703319 GCF_007210705.1 Tigriopus californicus | reverse complement strand
AAGACACAAAAAAAATTCTTCAATTAAATCACGGATCTTAACCAACATTGAGGGAAATTAAAATCAACAGTAAACGGAACTTGAACTACTGGCGTATCTATTTCGAAAGGATAACATCTGGTTGGCATTAAACACTTTTGTTGGAATTTAGAAATTTGTGTAATTTGCATACTTCATTAGTTTATATTATACTTGCAAATTGTTCAAACAAAATAGGTATTAGAGGAAATATGTGCTTTTGGATCAGGGATATCCTCACGAAGTGCACTCAACTGTTTGAGTTGATGGCTCCTTAGACAGCAATGGCCTCGCGGTGTCTGGAGTACGTCAAGGAACTTTCCTGGGCCTCATCTTGTTAGTGTAGTTCATTCTATTCCTACATGGACTCTTCCTCCAGTTTTGAATATCTTCCTATGCTAATGATGTTAAGCCAGTGTTTGCTAGAAATTCTAGGAACCAAGCAGGCCTACAAAATGACTTGAACATAATATACAAATGGGTCCCTCTTTGGGATCAGGGTGTGGTTCTCTCATGACAATGGTTTAGTTCCTATTTGTATTTGTATTTGGGGTGCTAGGGTTGGAGGGGTAACCTCGCCCGGCCAGCGAAGCTAGCCATCACATCATCCGTAAAAAGTTCCGATAGGCAGTGTCATAGTCCGTATCAGATTGGTTCTCCGTCTGTGGGCGTGGTTAGCGTCTAAAAGTTTCCTTGAGAAAGGTGGGGGAGGAGAATCAAACCGGGGACCTCTCTCATATTAGGAAACTGTGCTAACCACTACACCACGTCTCCTCCTCATGCATACACAATAAAAACTCTGCGAATCAATTGTTCAAATGCATCTAGAATGTGCTCTCCAAATTTGGGCAACCATGACAGCTGGGGGTTGGAATAAGATTAAAAAAGTGCCAAGATCTTTTACAAGATCTATTGCAGGGATGAACCACCTAAGTTGTTGGGAGCGACTTCAATACTTAGAATTAACTAGTGGTCAGCGTAGGTATCTAACCTATTTTTTACAGACAACTGATTCCTTTTAAGAGGTTGCGCGAGTGAACTGAGTTACTATAATTCGACTATACTTCCATTGAATCCGATCCTTCCACTGAGGAAAATCATAATTGTATGATGGGGAGGGGTTGCTATTTGACCTCAATTACTAGCTGCGGCACTGTATTGGTAGAGTATCAGGTTTCCAATTAGCAAATCCTGGTTTGAACCCAGGCTTGCTGAGTCCAAGCTTCTTTGCAGCATTTAAATTACAGCATAAGTTGCTGCCTGAAGAGCTTAAATGGGCAAAAGTGAGATCATTCCTGAGGGTGAAGTAATAATTATTGTCCCAAGTTGTTTGTGATGAAGGAGCTCAAAACGCCCATATACTGTTAGAAAACTCTTATCCTTTCATACTCAATAGATGGATATTCCATCTTTGGAGCGATGCTCTCAAAGTTGAGATACTTAGGGAAATTTGCTCCATTAGTAATATTTTGTTCCTGGAAATAATAAATCTCTGTTTGGAGAAAACGGAAATAGATTTAAAGCTTGTAGCAAAGCCTTTATCTAATTAACCTATCGTACATCAATCTCAATCCATCTTGCTTTGCCTGATTGGATTAAAAAAGAGTCCATCAGCCCCAAAACAGATCTTTTTTCCCCCACCAAGAAACCCAAGTGAGATCACACGTCACTTAAAAGTCTAAATGTTCTTTCATCCAAAGTTTCCTTTGGTTTGACATTTTCTTCGTTACTTCGGATGCTTCTGGTTGTTTCTTCACGCCCTATCCTTCTGATGTATATTGTTAATGCTTTTTGACAAGATTTTAACGTATGATATTCAGCCTTCAAGTATTTTTCACCTTCTTTGGTAATACAGTTGACCGAAGTACTTACTTCTACCACAATTGATCTTGATCATTTCTTTTCAAACATATGTTTCTATGAACTGGCATCGCCTTGGGGGACTTGTTGTATTTGGTCCCAACTAGTCCCCTGTGTTTTGAATACAGGACCCTAATCCCAACGAGACAAGGATACTTCGGAACGATAACAGAAATCACTCGCGCAACCTCTTAAAACGGAATCGGTTGTCCGTAAAAAATAGGTTAGACATTTTATGTGACATCTAGGTGAGACAACTCTAAGTAATTGGTTCCGAATTTCGCTCGAAGATGCAGACTACGGTGTGTTTGGTGCAAGGTTAGTGCAATCTTGGCCATTCCTACAAGAAACTAATTTTGGCCGGCCGAGTAAATAGCAACAAAGCTGATGAGGTGATTGCATTTAATATTTGGTTATTTTTCTTTGGAGCCCCAAAAATCTGGTGATGAAACTGGTTATTTTTATCAAAATGTAGGTGATGATCAATCCATTTCGTCTGGCAACACTGAGTCTGGGGAAGGCAGTCGGAATCGGTTGATTGACTTTACTTTCAGCTGCTAACAACATTGTAATCGTGACTTGACTGAATGCTCTTGAATGAAAATTAAAACTCGAAGAGTCATAACTGCGCTCGAGCTCTGAATCCCTTGGTATCAATTATGAGTTAAAGCTGAACGGTCGTTTCAGTTTTGATCAAATAAACCAAACTGGTAATGTTGTGATCAATCTGCCTATCTGCCTACTCGGCAAACCTTTATACCAGTACTGCCAACTTTGATTTCAGATAGTTTTTTGGGGTCAGAAAATGCGACTTCTGTGGTATCCCGGTGTTGAGCATGCTGCTCATGCTCGTAATCTGTTCTAGTCATGCATATATACAGGACAGTACTGGTTTGAAAACTGGCGTCACCGGCAGAATGATCACACCAGTACGGTGTTCCTAAACGAGAGCCCCCACCCACCCCCGCACGCATTCTTGTCATGTTGGAGAGATTTCACCACTTTGGCTGGATGAGCGATGGAGAACGGCAGATGAGCCCAAAGGATCCCTAAGGAAGGTTTTCATTGAAATTGATAGCGAGGTTGTGGAAAATGATGGCTCTTGTTACAACAGCCACATCATATCCATCTTACTCCTCATGATGTACTAAGAAAAGAGACGAAAGATTAAGGAGGTGGTACTATAATGAATACACGAGTCCAATCTTACAAGCAAATACGGAAATCGCTTCTTTCAAATCCCAAAGCAATGCTCCACATTGAGTCGTGTTGACTGATGGGCACGATTGTATTGCCGGTCAGATTCACTATTTGTGCGATCTTCACGGATGGGGGTCAGCAGGGATTTCGAGAGAGGATATGTCTTAAAAGAGATTAGATTTTGGTACACGTTTGAGAAATACTAGTAATAAAATATGTATACAAACCTGGTCGGTTTTGGCGGAGTTATCGATGGCGGAGAACGTCGTGGGGGAGTTCTGACGTGATCCGGCGAAAAGTTATATAAGATTTTTTCAATT
>NC_081441.1:699807-699886 GCF_007210705.1 Tigriopus californicus | reverse complement strand
TTATATAAGATTTTTTCAATTATTATTTGTTCTTTTGAAGAAGATGGAGGAATATAACAAATGTAAAATAAGTACAACG
>NC_081441.1:691272-699767 GCF_007210705.1 Tigriopus californicus | reverse complement strand
TGAATCAAATTGAGTTTCCTTTGAATCTCCACCTTTTTGGCAGCAAATTCAATCTTGACAATCTTAGCCTTGAATTTTGGGTCTTCTTGTTGGATGGACACTAACGTTTTCCTTTCGGTCTCAAATTCCAATTGGGACTTTCAATGTCACGCTTGCTTTGGAAATAATAACGAAGTTAAACTCTGAACTATTTCATTTGAGGGATTGGAGCAATACCTTGAGTGATTTGAGCGATGCCTCTTTTTCAAAGATGGAAGTCTATACAGTCCTCTCTTGCTCTCAGATTTTTCCACCCTGCTTGCCTTGGCTGTTCTTACAAAGTTCTGGACCTCTTCCCCTGCTGCTGTCTCTTGGGTGCGATTTTTCCGTCGTGATGAATTGGCACGTCCGGAAACAGAAAGGCTTGTAGGACCATGAACCACAGGGAGAACGCTAGAAGAGTCTCCAGCTGGTTCCAATGCGAGAGCATCACTTCTGGCTCCTTCGTTGTTGGCAATCTCACTTTCACTCCCTCATTCATTCGTCAAATTGTCCCTCCAGAGTTATCTTCCTCTCTACAATCATAAGGATTGGGTATGGTGAGGGTCCTTCCAGTAGCGTTGACAATTTCTTGGCTCAAGTCATCAATTTCGGCATCTTTGGGCTTGGGACCACCGCCAGTCTTAAACTGAGAATTACTTTCATACTAAATGGCAATTCTTGTAATTATTATGCTTATGCAATATCATACCATAGTTGGGAAAATTTCCAGTTGGATTCTTCCATACAGTTCTTCTCTCGCCTCACCCGTCTCATCACGGTGTTTAAAAAGCTTGATCAAGGTTTGAGTAAATTTACTTGAATTCATCTTTTCCAGTTTTCTACGGCGTAAAATTATAGTGATTAATTTTGATCTGATTTATCTATTGAATCCAAGCTCAGACTAAACGGTCATACGCCTAAAAGCTAACAGGATTTGTTTGGATATTTTTGACAACTTTCAAAAAGCCTTTTCAACCACTTTGGTAGTCGTCTCACTGGTGAGACGAGAGAGGTAAGCAGATCATCCAATTGCACAATAAGCCATATTCCTCCATTTGGTTTGGATTTAAGCCCCGGTGAAAAGTTTGGTAGAAATGGCTGAGAATTTACTTGCCATCATCTCCTAGATTGCTTGGGTTTGCTTGCTAGTCCGCCCGTGATTCCCAGCAAATACTCCAAGCTTGTGTTCCTGGACAAGCTTAGGAAGGTACCGACCTTCTTCCAAAATCACCAAATCCGGAATATGCCTCTGCCATGCTAGAAAATTCATTATCCTTCTATGATTGAACTATTACCAAAAAGGCAGCCTAATATAACAATTACCTGAATAATTTGTCATATCAACAAACTGAGGGGCCAGAGAGATATGTCATCCTCAAGCAATTCATTCGTCTTATAAAGGTTGCCTGTATTCGTCTCTTGAGTCTCACCTCCCCCTCCCACCCGTCGCACGCAGTTGTCTCCCCCTTCTCATGCAAGTGTCTCACTTTTTTGTATGGAAGAATCCAACCCATGAAAAATGAGACGGGTGAGATGAGAGGAGACGGGTAAGCTGATCATCCAAGAATCCAGCTCTAGTGAGTTTTCAACCACCCACACTGAGTTTAGAAGCAACATCTCATTGTTCTAGGCTGGATTCTTCGTTGATCAGCTTACCCCTCTCGTCTCACCATTGAGTCTACTGTCACAGTGGTTCAAAATCTTTTTTTAATTCCAACAGAAATATCCAAGCAAATCTTGTTAACTAATAGCCATATGCGCGACAAATTTGAGCCAGATTTCAATAAACCAATCACGACAAAATAACTTCTTATGGTTTTTGCAAGGAAGAAGACTGTTGAGATGGTAATGCGCATTTCTCTCAATACCTGATAAGCTTTTTTGACCACCGTGGTGAGACGGGTGAGACGGGTGAGACGAGATGAGAGGAGACGACCTGATGATGATGATGATGATGATGATGATGATGATGATGATGATGATGATGATGATGATGATGGTGATTTTTTTTGAAATTTACAAGCCTATTTTTTGTTAGTAAGACTTCATAGGGAAAATGTTTTTGTTGTTGTGCATCCCAAGTAATTGAAATGGATTAATGAAGTAAATGTAATTAATTACATCCAAACACTTTTTGTATGACGTCTAATTTCATAAATATTTCTAGCAGGAAAATAATCAAATAAATTGGTTTTCAATTTCAGACTTTACTAGCATTTTTCGCTTGAAAAACGGAATGAAAGTATAATTGGAAGGGCCATTCTGCCATTCCATTCTCATTTGAAGACGATACTTTCCCCTTTGCAAATTCAAAGTGCCACTTCACTTGAAATTGAAAAGTAATTAGTAAACTGTGTTTTGGCTTGCTTCACTGTTTTTCCTTGTTTTCAAACTTTGCCTCAAAAGTACCTAGTTACTGAACTATGACCGTTTCAAGTGTCAACCAGAACAGAACACTCAGAGACAATGTCCTACTTTTCTGTTTTGAAGTCAGGTGACCCGTTTTTACTTTTTGACGGGTGACGTCAGGGAGGTGAAGCCCTATACAACGTTGGCCACAAATGGAGGCTCGAGAAGAGAATTTCTGATTTTCAGACTTGGTTCAATCCCTTTCGAAATGCAAATGCAATCGAACTACTACCGCTGAATGTTTATAAATCTTATTGATTGCTTTATTTACGCAGTAGCCATTAGAATTACAGCTATTCAAATGTATGACAATTATGATTACTTTGGTTTAGTGTGAAAAAATGGCAGTCACATTCATTCAACTAGGCCTTCGGATTCAAACGAAAACATACCTCCTATTTTCAACATTTCACCTACCTTCAACTGGTTTAGCTAATAAGGCAAGTTCGTCGTGGGACTAAGTCAGATTTTTCGAAGATATTGGTGTTAAATTTATTGTGAGATGTCGGCCCGTTCGTATCTTGCATATCATCTTTTCCATTTGCTTTCATAACATCTGAAATGAAGTCAAAAATAAGGGATGATACAGTATATTTATGGTCGGAAACAAAATTTGTTTCATTGTCATACTTCAATGGGAAATGAAATCCTTTGAAAGTTAAGACACCTCTGATTGACATGGATTTCTTT
Organism: Tigriopus californicus; assembly: GCF_007210705.1. Classification (NCBI taxonomy): domain Eukaryota; kingdom Metazoa; phylum Arthropoda; class Copepoda; order Harpacticoida; family Harpacticidae; genus Tigriopus; species Tigriopus californicus. The sequence continues at coordinate 696,647 of NC_081441.1, read as the reverse complement.
GACGAATCGCATATCAAAGACTTACTTCCCAAATGATGGCCTTGCTGTGTGGTTCGGTGGTAGTCCACAATGTTTGGCCACGTCAACTACCGGTACTTGACCGGTTTAGCCTCATTATGGTTGGTTACAGAGGTTTTGATGGGAAAATTCATTAGTTCGTTGAAGATTTTGGAGTTCGAACTTCGCCACAGTAGACCTGACCATCCCCCCAATCAGATTGACGTCACTTTCGATCAAGTTTATTTCATGGTCTTCAACATAAGTCTCGGTGCCGACGAAACACCTCTCAACACACTTATCTACAGGGACGGACGGTAGGTGTATGGAATTGACATTATTAAGAACAATTTTGGACCAATCGATAAAGAGATCAATCTTTTTAAGCTCACTTCTATGATTTCTTCTTGTAGTAAAGTCTTTGAATTACTTCCTACGTTGAATGAGCCTGAAGGTGAGACAAACCGGTCAGAATTCTTTCGTTGAGAACTGAAGTCGAAGGAAATATATAATTCTTTCTGTGCCCATTTCAGTGTTCGCACCTTTCACCAACGAAGACCTCACTTTTACGTCGCAACCAATCGAGGGGGGTTTCCTCCAGGGGACCATCATGATCCACCGACCTAAAGTAGTCCATGAGGGCTTTTATAAAGTCATCAGCAAAGTTATTCAAAATCAATCCCAAGCGGTCCAAATTGACTCGAAATCCATTTATGTTCGGGCGATAAGTAAGTTGGGTGGATATACCTAGAACTCTTGGGTACTGTTGGTTCTTAAAATTGCTCATTCTAAGGAGCGGTGAAACAATTAGATATGAACCAGGACAAACTTTACTCAAGAGATAATTTGACGATAGAGCCCGCTTTCATACCCCGCAAAACCTCGCCCAAAGTCAAATTAGGGATCAGTAGAGCGTGCAGTAATACGTTGTTTTTGAGAGCGAAGTATTTACTGCTAATGCCCTGAATTACTGCTTCATATTTCCAGGGCATTAGCAACGAAATTACAAGTAACGAAATTGCAGTTATTCGTTCCTTTTTCAGCTTCCAGAACGGCCTTTAATTTTTCATTTATCTCATGACAGCTGAGGAAACTTAAGGCTCAACAGAAATTGACAATTTTTGCTATTTCCATCTAATTTATTAAGAACAATGAAAATCAGGGTCGAAAATTGTGGTTGCTCTGAACTACTCTAAGGGTGCTCTTGGTTTTAAATCTTGTTGCATCTGTTACTTTAGTGTTTACATCTTCTCAATCAAATACCGTGGGACTGAAGACCTGATTCAGTGCAGTTGTCAAGCAAGGAAAATTTTTCTTTGGCTTGAACATGATGCATCAAATTTTCAAAGTCCCCACATTTCCACGACTTAGTAGAGAAGCTTTACCGGCTTGATAATGTCTAATACCGTCTTTCCATCATGACATTTGCCACATAGTTCCAAACCTTTAACAATCATTACCCCATCCAGGGTCCCAATCTGGACTCCTCAAAGCATTATGATGCAATATACTTTGGACAATTATGCCAAGATTAAATGCCAAGGCTCATTATTCAAAAAAGTCAATTGTCCTCTAATGCACGGACTCCTAGAAATATCCCTAGAAGTCCATGTCTAATGTTACAAGTTAGGACTGCTTGAAGCCAAAACCACAATTTCTTTAGGGAAGTATGGTATTGATGGGGCCAAAGCCATAAAATATTGGTCATCTAAATCTTAGGAAAAGTAACGAGCAACGCCATCAATTTCTTTTTTTCAAGCAATGTTTTTGTAACGAATTGTTATTTTTGACCAAATTCATTGTAACTGTAATTCGTTCCTTTTTTGAGGAATGACTAGTGCCTGCATATTTCTTCACAAAGACTTTTTGTCTCTTTCCCCGGGCTGCAACTAGAAATCTGTAAATGATATCCATCATCAAAGCATCAATTGAAAATTGTGAAAAAATGAGAAACATCGATTTGACTGCAATTATATTCCTCGTTTAAAAACTGCAACCTTATATCCGCCGGTCCCTTAAAATTAGCCAGATCGACTTATTTCCAATTGGAAAACATCCTTTCGTTGTCAACAAAGGGAAGGGAGACCATCAATGCGTGAATTATGTTCAACCCACATTTCATCTTTCATGTAATCATTTACTTTTAACGTCCATACTTTTGCGGGCTACGAATCAAAAATCGACAACACAAGAATTCGCCTTTTCCCCAAATTTGAGTTCGAATGATTTTGATATGCATAGCGTGAAATTCATTTCATTCTTTTAATTCGAGTTCGAGTTCAAATTCCTTTTGAATTTTCATCAAGAAAGATAAGGAAAGAAGCACTATTTAACCAACAGGGATGAACATTATTTTTTTAAACTCAAACCAAGGCCAAATAAACAAAACAACTAGGCACCCAAAAAGCATTATCTCATTCACGCACATAAACATTATGCGTCTCGTTTATCTCTCCTCATAAGGTAACTGCACACAGGTGGAGGGCAGGTCTTTGGTCAGGGAACCGTGCGACCTTCATTTGCAGTATTGGTGCAAGAACCCCATCTATCCGTTATCCTCCATTCGGATATTAGCCTTCTTTGGCTCAGCCTTGGACCGGACATTCGCGATGCCTTTGCCGGGTGCGGGTGTCACCTCTTTTGAGTTAGAAGATGGTCGCTACGAAATTACTTTCAATTACACTCAACAAGAGTTGGGGGTTATGCCATCTACATTTTACTCACAATTGGACTGGTATCAGTACGACACGTTGCTTCGAAGTGACATTAAGGACTTTGAAAAGCGGGGTAGGCCTACTGCATCTTTTGATCTTTTTTGACATGTTGAGACAGGGACAAGGCCGATTGATTGCTTTCAGACCATTGCAACAGCTCTGGAACGTTTTCACCTGATGCAGTTTTGCACTTGACACCTCAAACTGTGTTCCCATCTGAAACTCCTAAATATTTTGAGACCATGGCTTGGACCACGAATTCCACAACTCGATTGGCAACCATTTCCAGTGTCCAAGACATCGACAGGACAACACACTCAGCAGAGCCTTCACCTTCGGGATGTCCCCAAATGAACCATGGGCATTGGGCTTTGGCTCATTTGTTGACACACCTAATTCTTTGTTATGAGCTTTGAAACCTAGACATAACAAGCAATAGTTCTACCTGCGACATTGGTGTTGGGATATTGGGTTTACCAAAAAGACTCGAACGTCGCACCATGATTTGTGACTTTATCCTCAGGCGTGTAAACTTCTTTACCTAGGATAAGCCCCCCAAAACGCACCAAATGCAGTGAGACATTGAAAAGCTTTTAGTTTAATGTTTCTTTCCAAACTCAGAGACGATTGATCGGCCCACGAATTGCCACATGGCCCAATTCTCTTCGCCCGTGGCGATAATTTGGCTAGCTGGCAAAAGGAAACCGTAGGAACCAGTGTCACGCAATTCAGTGCCGTAGCTGTACTTGATTCCAGCCACGCCTAGAGTCCAATCAACAGTGCCACCGGATGCCACTCCCACTAGGTTGGGAATGAGGTCCACGTCGAATTGAGTTCCATGCACACTAGCAATGGTATCCGCCATCTACGTACGTTGTACGAATAAAGAGTCAGGTGCTGTCAGTGTGCACAAGAACAGTACAAATAATCTAGTTTAGATTCTGGTAGCGTACCTGGTTGCCAAGAGAGAGCAGATCATCGTAAACATCGGGTTTGGAGTTCTCAGCGAATCCATAGGGAAGAAGTACCATCTGTCCGTACGAATGGACGTTGTTGTAGAACTTCACATTATCTTTGTGAGCCAGAAGGAAGTCACGGATGTTGGCCGTCTCAATCTCGGAAAAGGCCTCGGGCCCATGGTAGGCCTCAGAGCAACTGCTGTCACTGGAGCCACCCTCGTTCCAATGGAAGCCAAAGTTTCGGTTGGGGTCGGTTCCCTTGCACAAGTTGCCGCTGTACTCTGACCTGGTCTTTCTCCAGAGTCGATCAGACGCACGAGTGAACTCGTAACCATCGGGGTTGGCCACGGGAAGAATGTACCAATCCAAGTTCTCCAGGAGGTCCTCGTTTTCGGCTGTCATATCTTCCGTGAGCTGCTTGATGAGGTAGGTGACAGTTGCGGGGGAGATCCATTCACGGGCGTGGATACCACCGTCAATCCACATGGCGGGTTTGTTGCCACAACCACCTCGACAGATACTGATAATGCGAGTGTCGCGCTTCTCATAGGACTGTCCAATCACCTCAGTGGACACGTCATCGAAATTCTCTAGGATACAAAACCAATGTCTATACTCCAGTATGGTTTGGCTGAGGAAATATTCTAGGGCTTACCTTCCAGATAGTCCAAGTACTCATAAATGGTCGCAAGGGAATGATAGTCCTCCCAATCCATATCATAGGCCAATCTGAAGTTTTTCTTGGCTTCAAGATGAGCCTCGGAATAGATCTGCTCAGTCTGGATAAGATGTTGCACATCCTCCACCATGACTGAGTATTCCAAGCCAAAGTGCTCCAACTCATGTTGAAGGTGAATGACCTTCGTTGGGGCAGCCATGATGTCAGTGAAGCCAATCCTGGCCTCGGACCAAAAGTCATACTGATTGGTTTGCTCTAGACTTCGGACGATTCTCAGGTGTTCCGTATTATCCACAGTGACTCGAAGTACTTGAAAGCCATGGTAGGCCTTCTCCTCTTCACCCACCACCAAGGATACAAGACAAGCTCCAATGAGGAGCAATGCTTTCATTGTCACGCCCATGGTCAAGTGAGAGCGACTGTTTTGCTTAATAGCATGACCAAGTAAATTATAGCTTAAGCTGAGTGACGTGTTGAATGTACCCACAGCAGAGACGTCGAAATTATAACCCCACGTCAGCCCAATCAGTTTTAACTTATCTTGGAAAATGCCTCACGTTCTCGTGAGGTCAACATAAACTATTAGGTCAAAACAAACTTAATTTCAAATTCGAGCAAAAGACCACCATCTCAAGTTCGCTGGTGAAAGGAGGAAAGGTTATTTAAGTTGAAGCGTCAATCATTACAAGATATGCAGTTTCTCACTTTCATTATCCTACAGATAGTACTTCCTGCAGCGATCAGGCCAGTCGACCAACAACCAAGCCTTTCGTTTTGAAGTGCTTTGTGCCATATTTCCATATACGCAAGTAGTGTTCCAATCCACTGTTTTTGCCTGGATTGTGGAGAAAATCTTCACCAATAACATCTTCCTTACCTTTGCGACCTAGTAGATGCCCAAACATCGCAATGTAACTTACAAAAATATTCCTACAGACGCAAGGAAGTCCGCAAAATTTAACTATAAATACTTAAATAGGACCTGAAAAACGCCTGTAAATAGCATTCAACAATACTAAGCATCGT
>NC_081441.1:592891-691238 GCF_007210705.1 Tigriopus californicus | reverse complement strand
CCAAACATCGCAATGTAACTTACAAAAATATTCCTACAGACGCAAGGAAGTCCGCAAAATTTAACTATAAATACTTAAATAGGACCTGACAACGCTTGTAAATAGCATTCAACAATACTAAGCATCGTACCACAAAGTGTTAAGGCCACAGGCGAATGATTAACGCTCATTCATGCACGATTTATTGCCAGCATCGCCGTACATGTAATCGATCGAGTTGCCTGAAGCGGTGTACAACACGCAAGGGATGCATCCCACCTCGTAAGACTTTTGGTGAACAGCGTACAAAGCGTCATTGCACTAAGGGGAAAAAGGGACGTATTTCACATCAAAAGCAGGCCTTGGGAGGAACTACAAAAGATACACAAGTTACCGTGTCAGCCAGGCTCTTGATGTCATCGTAATCAGGTACCAGTTCCTCGGAATAGCCCCAAGGGGTGAGAATGAGTTGGCCGTAAGAGTGGATATTGTTGTAGAACTTGATGCTGTCCTTATTGGCATCGACGAAGCCCTTCACGGCCTGAGTCTCAACTTCTGAGAAAGCCGATGGACCGTGATAGGTGTCCGAACACGGACTATTGCTGGCCCCTCCGGTGGCAAATTGGTAGCCAAAGTTGCGGTTTCCATCCGTGCCTCGGCACAACTCGCCATAGTCAGATCTGAATCCAGAAAGGGGTGACAATTAACACAACCAAACGCTCATACTCGAAATGGCACAGACGCATGTAATGACGTTCATTCACATGGAATAAGTTGATTCTCGCACATAGTACAATCGCTCTATATCAGATGATCTGTTGTCAATGAGATTGTTTCTTGCGGATTAGATTCTAAAAAGAGTAAATTTGAAGAAGAAAAAAAGGTTGGTGCCATCATCAAACCCTACCTGGTCTTTCTCCAAAGCCTGTCAGAGGCCTGGGTGTAATAGTAGCCGTCCGGATTGACCGAGGGCAGGAAATACCAATCCAAATCTTCGACCAAGTCGTTGTTTTCAGCACTCAGGTTTTCAGTCAACTCGTTTAACATGTAAGTAACCACGGCAGGCCCAATCCATTCTCGAGCGTGAATTCCACCATCCACGAACATGGCGGGCTTATTACCGCAACCACCGCGACAGATCTTCAACACCCGGAGATCCCGACCTTCAAAGGATTGGCCAATTGTCTCAACGGAGATATCCTCGTAGTGAGCTTCGAGGTAGTCAAAGTACTCGTAGAAATCAAAAAGATCATGGTAGCTGACCCAATCCATGTTGTAGTTGGCGTTGACCTTCTTGTTCCGTTTGTGCTCATCTTGAGCCAATTTCTCAGCCCTCAGCATTGGAGCAAGGTTGGGGATCATTTCAGAGAATGACATGCCCTCCCTTGTCAACATCTCCCTAGAGCGAATAACTTAAATTTCAAAGCCACGGCCTTTGAAATGGGCAATGTTCGAAAGGACACTTACTCAAAGGTGAATTGGGTGCCGGGTCCCACCATGACGTCCACATTCCCACCCAATCGAAGTTCAGTCCAGAAGTCCACGAAGGGTGTCTCCTCGAACTTTTTCAAGAATTCAGCATGCTCCCGATTCTCGACGGGGATTCGGAACACTTTGTAATTCTCATACGTTTTGGGGAGAGTGGTTGTGGCCAAAGCCAGGCCGACAAGGCCCAGAAAAAATAAGACAGACTTCATGTTGTCAAGTGAGTAAGACTCAGATGAGCCATACTTTTATACGGACTCTCTGATCTTATGCTTGTAATTGTTTATTTGCCTGACATATTGATCTTAAAGTTAAGCGTTATACTAAGTTTACCAAACAACGAGCATTTGATTTGTAGTCACTCATATCGATAAGGTCTTGTTGGCTTGAACATGTTGAAATTTAGCCTGGATTGCCAATCTACGCTACAGCAAGAGGTGATAGATAAGAAATTTGAGAGCTAATTTGCAACCTGATCATTGATCACCTCGAAACAATTCAAAACAAAATAAAAATGAATCTGAACAGCTTCTCATCCAGATTGCTTTGTCTTCCCATCTTTTTCAGCACATTTTCTTTTGGATGCAGTAGAGTGGGAACCTTAACCAAGGTAATAATCAATCTTGGCTAAAAAAAAAGCCCCCACTTTCAGCGATATTTCGCATCTCAATCGCCAAAAACGCCCTTGCAGAAATCTTGTCGCAACGTTTTTAGTCTCGGTGATGAAAACTGTCACCATCTATATGTTGGGCGACGTCAAACCGAGGATCTGGCTCTGAGTTTAAACATTGGACCAAATCCCAATGCAGTCCTGGTTCCGGTCGAGATTGCTCGAGCTATGGCCGTACTCATTCAAGCAACTGGAGTTCTTGCCCGGAGTGCCGAACATCAGCAGCGAATTGAGGAGGTAAGGTATGTCTCGTACTGATTCGAGGTACCCTCGAGGAAAAAATGGTGTGAAAAATGAATGGTGGTGCGTATATTATTTTGAAATTTGGCAGGTTTTGATTCTTTTACACTGAACTTTGTTTAAGGGGTGCGCACTATGAGCGGATTAAAAAAAAATGTTTGATGAGACTTCTTGGGCTGTGGTTCTCCATTGATATTGTTACCCTAATTTCATTTCATAAAGGTTCATATTGTGTAAACTAGACTGTTTTTCATGGTGTTACAGAAAAGATTTTAGAAAAAGCTACTAAACATCTAACTAAACCACTGGACGATTTGTATAATTTCGGCACGAAGCTTCAACCAGCGTCCAAAAGGCATCAATCAACCAGCAATGACTTATTCAATGTCCGGGCTACGAAATTGAATTGTTTATGTATATCGTCGACGGTCTACTGGTCTTTGTTTTGATGCGACGGAAAGATAAATACTAACATGAAAAGTACATCATCACGTTGTTTTATCAACTGAGGCAAAACGCTTTACGTTTACTATTATCAATTTGAATATGAAACGAATCAAAGTTGACGTATCTGGTTGGTTAGCCCCAATTCGCCAACCCAGACAAAACGTAAATATAAATGTTTTAGTGTCAATTCCAATGTGTAATACTCGTACCTAGGTTCGTTGCTATGTGTTAAGTGCCACCTCTCGATTGAGCGAGTCCGTTTTGAGAGTGCCTCGGAGGAGGAAGACTCATCGCCATCTAGTCAATCCCTTATTAGTGGACCCACCACTCATGGAAACCCGGAGACGCATTTTTGCAGACATGGATCTCCAAGGTTGGGAGTATGATCAATCGACTATAGCTTCATAATCGAATTAGTCAGTCATTATTTCATTTTTGTTGGGCCATCAAAGCTGATGTCAATTACACCCGGCGAGCGTTTTGCTGGTACGATTTCGAGATCACCAACCTGAACTTGGCAAACCAGGAGTCCGCAGCCACCTCTATCCAAGATTGGATGTCCACCCAAGTGAAAGCAATTCAATCCCATTTGGCGATTCCGATTGACTCTCACACCATGTAAGATTGATCCTACAGATTACATGGGTGAGCATTTCCTAAATTTTGATCCAATGCTGAAAATTGCCGACCCGTTATAGGCCAAAGAACGACATTGTCTCGACCAAAACCAAGGCCGTGGTCCTCAGCACCATTGGCCTTAACATCCCATGGAGAGAAGATCTCTTCCCTGCCACCAAGACCAGGACCCACGATTTTCATCTCAATGCCAAGGTCTGATGGCTCCGCATTAATTTCTTTTTCTGTGCTGTTCGCATGGACCGTCAGCCGCGTCTATTTCAATGTAAGGCTGAGGTCCAGAGTAACTAATAATCAATTGAGTTCAACAATAGAGCGGTAACGACGTGGTTTCTTTTCAAATAAGAATTCTGAAATGGCTCATCTGTCATTAATTTTGTACCCAGGAGAAAGTGACGATCCCGATGTTGCGAAGTATACCGGGCAACTTCAATATATTACAAACTCAATTGTTCGTTTCCGTGGCCGTCCCACTATCTCGGAATCTTTCCCACATTGGTGGTGGATCGTTAATCCTCGTTCGACCCCATAACCACTCGTTAATCGAGCAAATTCGAGACGATCTCTTCCAAACCTCTGTCCAACTCCACGCTTTCATGGAGAATGCCAAGAATGCCAAATTGATCAACACCACTTTGGTTGTTCCTCGATTGAGTCTACCCATTTCCCAAGAATGGATCTCTCGGGCCACCCAAGTGAACAAGAACCAATCCTTGACCCAAGAAGGAAACCAAGACGAGGCTAACATGATTCTTTTAGGTAAACTGGGATGACATTTGTGTCAGGCTAGCCAGTCTCCTCCAAGTTACAGTTGTCATCACGAACATTTTCAACGGCCATATGTTCCCCATTTCAGACTTGTTTACTTTTAATTGGCTAAAATCATGAATTGCTATTTTGGGTGAAGGGGATTCGCTGCTTTTAAACAGTATTACTGTTCCTTCTCCAAACGTTTTCATTGCTATGATTGCACCTCATTTTGTCGCAGGTGGAACGGTTCAAGTACGCCAAGATGTATGGCTATATTTCCAAGAAAACACGAGACCACCTCATGTTCCCGACTCTACGCTCCGACCAAGTGCCGCTAACGAATCTTTGGAGAGTGAGGAATTTCATTTGGATGTGCCATTCTTGTTTGTTCTTGCCTTGGATATAGACGTGGTTGCGTTTGGACAAGTCTCCAATCCTCAAGGGGGTTCCAAGATCACAAGTGTTCCAACAAAGGGAACCAATAAACCCACCGAACCATCCCCCGCACCGTCTTGGCTTCAATCTATATTTGGATGAAAGAAGGGTTCCCAACGCTTCACTTGCCTAATTTAAGTAGTTATGAAAATATCAAGTCTGGTTGTTTTCTCTCACACAAAATTGTTACAGAAGGTCTCCTGTGAAGCTTTTATTAATAAACAAATTGTAATACCTCTCTGACAATGCCTAACAGCGTTCCAAAACAAGAACACAACATTTTTGGTTCAACCATAGATTTTTATTGATTGACCCTTAAAACACTTTGAAGGAATGAGTGGAGGGTGAAGGTATACAAAGAATAGTGAAAACAGCGACAGCAAATGAATATTTGTGAGTTGCAAGTATCTAAATACAAAGATGGCGCAATAAGTATGAAATGAAAACAAATGGGTCATCAAGCATGGCATTCAAAAGTGTGTAAAGAAAAGCTTTTATTATGCTACATAAACACGAGTTGATTTCGGCAGTAGGTGCCAAGCTCAGTTATTGGGCACGCAGTATTTTCCGGCTATGAAGAATCCGAGATTGCGTCACCCCCGAAGCGTTTTCAATAACGTTTGAATTTAACTTGTTGACTCATTGGGTAACATTAGCTTTCAGTGCAAAGAGGGTAGAACTGAGAGGGGAACCGCAAAGTGGAATTGATAACTGGTGTGCAAATGCATTGATGAGTTTTTAGTTTTACAATATCGTTTCATCAATCGAACGCACACATTAGAAACTCTGGGGAATTAATTTCAACCTGCTCTATTCACGTAAAATGTGATGTTCATTTTTGCGAAACACAAACCGAGAAAACGTATCAAACAACATATGATTTTCAAAAATGTATCTAATAACTAGAGAGGGGCAAAAAAATGCTTTGAAAACCCTCAACTCAGGGACTAAAATGTGCATGAAAGCTTATCAAACAATAAAAAAAGCCTACCTTCCAAGATTTTTTAGGTCCTAAGATGAGTTGTGATGGACCCTGATTGCAGAGCCGTGTGAGCTTTGGCAAGTGGCTCCAATTCAAAAAGTAATTGATCAGAAGAACTAAAATGCTTCCAAACACAATTTTGAATTAATTTACTGTATAACAAAGAGAGCTGTCCTGAGAAATACGATTGAATATTTAATTCATAGAAAGTAAAAGGCTTGTCACGCTAATAGAAACTACTAACATTTCCTTAAAGACAAGCAATTTAGTTGATTCCTAGAACGAGGCACCTTACATTGCTACTCATATATTAGTTCCTTTCTAATTTCTTTCTCAATCAGATTTTTCTGCAGATTACATCGCCCAAAATATATCAATAGGAGGTTGAAATAAACATTTACAAATGTGGCATACCTGGATCTTTCAAGAAACAAGTCACTATTTGATATTTTTTTTTGGTTTGTTTTTTCACGGGCTTTTCTAACCGCTACAGGGAATGTAATCCCCATCAGTACTATTAAAATGAAACGATATAATTCGTCTATCTATTACCTCTCAATCTTTATATGATATTTGGTCTACCAACTAATTTGAGTTGGCAGACCGAGCTAATCCTTGAATGCAGGGTTGATCTGGAATACTATCTAAAAATTTGTCCAAGTCTGACTTGAAAGATGCTACCGGATCAACAAGGCCTACGTATTCCCTACGAATATTAGAGGGAAGCAAATTAAACAATGAAGGAGCCCGAGAAAGAAGAGATGTGGACTCCATTGTTCGAAGTAGCCTTGATTCTCGAGGACTTGAAGGTGCTCTCAAAATACACAAACGCGCATAAAGCCTCTGCGGTCACTACAATTGACCCTAACTCCTTAGGTGGGACAAAGCTCATAAATGCTTTTGAAAACTTGCAATATCAGATACCTTTCATACCTTCTCTGAATACTGTACTCTGTATTTCGAATCCTTATAAAACAAATCCTAGTGAAATATGCTCCCTACGAGAGCACTAAATCTTGAAGGGAAAATTGAAAGGCCTATGTTTTTTTAAGTTTGAATTTGACACAATGCCTGTAATCTGTTTGGAAGCAAGGAGGAGATATGGTGATTGGGGCGTGTGTTTCAAATGACTTGGGGTTGAAACTCATTCTTTTTGCAATGGGCCTTAAGTATCTCTTGAAAAAAGGAGTGCTCAATGTTCATGATACTCCTGACATCAGGGCTTCAGCATATTTGAGCAAAGGTGGTAAAATGGATGGAAATATCGTATGATCCCAGGATTTTCTAGCTCGATCAAGATTGTTCCAGCAATAGCGTTGGAGGTCGTCATATTAAGTGACTTCCAATCTGGGGTTTACCTAGACGCGGTAGTAGTTGAAAACAACTCCAAATTCGATCCATCGACACATGACATCAAACCGCGGTTTTTAAACATTGTTTCGGATTTTCTGCCGATACAAGGGATGGAATCCCCGGTAAAAATCAAAAGACGTGAATTGCCCACGGGATAGTGGGCAAGGTCAAGCACGGTAAAACGATTGATCTTGGAATGAATTAGACTTGGCAGATCGAGAAAGGCTGTGTACGTAAGACTGGTCTGGAATTGTGTTTAAAAACTTATTGAAGTCGGTTTTAAAAGATGGCATTGGATCATCTGATACCTAGAATCGTCGAAGGTAGGATCGTAAAAGATTATATAGGCTAGGAGCTCTATGTAGAAGAAACGAGGATTTCATGGTTTTGACTAGTCCACTTTCATTATGACTAGACGATTCTATTACCTCACACGTCATACCCCGACGGTCATTCTCGTTGAAATGTATTTCCGGATTCGGGCATCGTTTGTGGAAGACAACTGAAAAATGCTTTTTTTGCTAATTTACATCTAGGCTCAGGAGGCATTTATGACCTTTAAACAACTGAGGTTACATCATCTCACAGACTTACATAAAAAGCATCTACAAACCACAAGCGGTCATTGAGGTTGAAGCGATTGTTCACAGCATCGTTCAAAGAAGAGCAGTCGTTCAAAATGACTTGGACAACGCGGAGATTACACTTGATGTGCCTATCGCTCTTCATACTGATACATTTAGTGCCACGAGAGCTTCACTCTTTTTCATTGCATTCTTGGTTGGATAATCATGGTCCTGGTTGGTGGAGAGGCATGTCCTCACTTCCAGACACGCCTGTGATAAACCAAACCCTCCTCAACTTCAAGGCGGCTTTACGAACAGATGATACGCCCCTTCCTGACCTCGATTCCATTAATGATATTCAGGTCCTAAAACGACAAGCATGTCATTCGGATAGTGAGAGTAAGCGAACTTACATCACTTCAATGCGAAACAGTTTCATTTTCTGCTCAATTTCAGCGGATTACTCATTCCCTGAAGAGGATGATTTATGCATGTGGCCAAAAGGCCCAAACATTGACCTTTATTGGAATTGGAAGATCAAAAGCACACACATATGTCCGAGCAATCATTTTCTGGAATGTGAAAACGAACACGTCTTCGCTTACCCTGATGTCAACGGCACCCAGACGCTCCCAACCTCGACTCCCCAGACAAGTAATGAATCCTCAAAAAAATAGCATTAGAAAACTTCAGGTTACTTCATGAAAACAGTTTTCTATGTCACGTCATCAAAAGGCGGAGAAATTGAATGCAATTTTGACGATAACGCATGGTGTGGATGGTCTGTGGATCAATTAGGGGCTTCCCAACCCTGGTCCATTGTCCAAGAACTTCTGGTTAATAATTTTGGTCCGGCAGGAGGTATAGAATCTTGTGAAATTGAGAACTTTAAGGGCAACGCACAGATAATGAAGTAATTCCGTTTTGACCATGTTACAGATGGAGATGGTTTCTTCTTGTATCTTAATGCTACTGCAAATAGTCCAGGCATGGTGTCTACGTTGCGAAGTCCGCCATTTTATGCGCATGTTCGGCAATGTTTATCCATCAATGCAATGGTGCCCTCAGGGTCCATTTCTGTCTTCTTTGGGCCTCAAGACAACAGAAATCAAACTGAGCTGCTCCAAGTTCGACCAGATTTGTTTCGTGGTTGGGTCTTGGCTCAAGCCCAGATTGATGAATTGGAGAATGCACCCCAATTTGTGAGCAATGCTTGAAACAAACTGTTTTTATAGATGTATTCTCATGGATTTTTTCAATCATAGATAACCATTGAAGGGGTCTTGGGCGAGAAAGACTTGGACCTTGTTCTGGGTAGTATTCAGATTTGGGATGGATCTTGTGATGAACGCGACTCTTACGAATTTGAGTTGAGATTTCCCTATGAAAAATGGAATTAGATTTTGGCTGATCGTCAATCAGAGGAGTTCCAATCTCAACAAATGAAAGCCCGACACACGGTAACTCGCCTGGACACGAGTTAGTTGATGATAGAGATAGAACCCAACTGCTTTTGAAATGCTCTCATTAGATACAAAAGATCCTGGAGGCTTGCCCGAAGCTAGCTAATGTGTCCGAGGATGTGAAGGTGGCATCATTTTCCAGAGGATCCCTCGTTGTGAAAGGCACAGCCAAGTTTAAAAAGCACTTCCAATCTCAGACCATTCAGAACGAGATTAGCCGGGTCCTTCAGAGCTCGAATATCATGCCACAAGATGACAATAGTCTCTTGAATGTCACCGACGCCGAATTATGGTCATTCTTATCCTCTTCCGATCCAGGAGAATATGACTGCAACTTCGAGACGAAGATTGGATGTTTAAAATGGTTTGTAGAGGAGAATCCAGAATTGGTGGACTTTGCGTGGAAAGTTCATTCTGGTCCATCTGGGACTCTGAACACTGGCCCCGAGTCTGATCACACTCCTGCGAATCTGAGTTTAACCGTGAAGGGCCCGCACTACGAGTATATAGATTGGCCGTTCAACCGTGTGAGCTTCTTTGTCAAAGGAGTGAGTGATGCCCACATCACGTTGGGGCCCGAGCCTTATGAAAACCCCAACGCCAATGTATACGAGCTCATTTTGGGTGGATGGAACAACACACGCTCAATGATTCGGAGAGGCCATCTGGGACAAGAAATTGTGATCACCACCGCTCAAGTGAGTGATCATAACGCACTCCAAGATATTTTCGGCTGTAATTTCAACTGTGCCTATTGTACAAATTGCAGACTCCAGGAATCTTGATGGATGAAGGATTTTCTCAGTTCATGTTTCAATTGGACATCGATAATAGCGGGCAAACAAAAGTCAGTTTGATCCGATTGAGGAATGGCGAAGTCATCATGGAGGGAGTTGACGCATTGCCCAATAATATAACCATACGGTATCTGGGATTTTCATCTTACGCAGACTTTGAGGTCGACTTCAAGCGAGTGTCAGCTGGTAAGTGTCGTGATATTGGAATGCTTTATACATAGTATTACTGAAACAACAAGCAATGACAATATTTCATTTTGGCTTATGTGGAAATTGCCAAAAAAAAAATTACCAGAAATTGTCAATTTCTGGTATCTTGTAGTCAATTGATACGGATGTTATGATTAGGGCCGGCCAAAACTTGCATCCTGTAAATTTTGCAAACTTTGTAAAAAAAAATGTACATCCGAAAATGTACAAAAATGAAATTGTACATTTTCTGCAAATTTATTGCATCTGCAATTTTTGCATTTTATATGTGTTATGTCCCCAAGGACACACCCCTAATCCTATATACATCGAGGGTTATATCTTCACGTCCGTTCTATTCAAGATCAAGACTAGGAGAGAGAAAGGCAGGGAGATAGAGAGAGAGAGTAATAGAGAAAGAGAGAGCAGGACTGCTCATGGAGTACGTCAGTAGTCGAGTAGAAAGCTCGGTCGAAGATCGAACGTCTTCTAGCAATGTTTGGTAGAGCTATGCGTCACCTCCTGATCAGATGTATTCCCACTGAGAGAGTGTTCAATGTGCTCAATGAATTCCATCTTCATGTTTAAGTACTTGATTAGGAGGTAACGCAAAACTGAAACGTCTTCTAGCGAGGTTTCGGAGAGCTTTCCACTCCACTACTACCGTACTCCATGGACTGCTACATCGTGCGCGTGTGCATGCAATACAATTACACACCAAATTGCAATACTTGACATTTTTTCTGCAATTTATAATGTAATTTGAGCCATTTCACCAAAAAATTACCAATACTTATGAAAATTCACAATAATTTTCAAGAATTCTGGTATTTTTTTTGAAAAAATGTAAAATTTATTTCCTGATTTTTTTTCCAAATCTTTTTGCCAAAAAGTACACGTAGGTATGAAATAGATTGCACACATATTACCAACCACATGCGTATGTATTCCATTCATTTCAATTAGCTCTTTTATCATTGCAATTTTTTAAGATACTCTATTACACATGTTGGAACTCAGTTTTGTTTGTGTAATGAACTTCTCCTTTAAAAATCAAACACATCTTAAGATGTGTTCAAGATTTATGGGGTAAATGGTGACGGTGGATGGGTAATTTGGGAAGAATTGACTTACTATAACTTTCAAGCAACTTGAACGGCTTAATTTTCATAACAAAATTGTTCTGTAGTAAACTTGCTCTAACATTATTGTTTTTCTGTTAATGAACTGAGATTTATCTTTTTCATTAAATATCAAGGATGTTGAAAATGCTGATTAGTCTATGAGGCAACGTGAACAAGGCAAGAATTTGCTCCCTAGGGATAGCAGAGTCAAATCCTATACCTAGAAGATATTATGATGTAATTTTCCTTTTCAACTACGTTTTGCTACGGGAAGACAAAAACAGCCCTTGCACCCACCAAAACATGTTGGTGCCCATGTTTTGGAAATTTTATTTACATATTTTTGTGCAAATTTAGTTGATTTTGCATGCAAATTTGCTTTCAATAAAGACCATTTTTATCTGCAAATTTTGACTGGCCCTAATCATCAGCATAGGAAGAGGTACTGACATTACTACTACTAAGCTTCTGAAGAGGAGCATTGAAGATGATGAAATGGAGAGAATCTAATATTGATCCCTGAGGAACACCCGACTTGACGTCATTCATGTCACCAAGGGATCCCTCAACGTTAACAATTGCTTCCTGGCACAAATGGAACTTTTTAACCAATTGAGAACCTTGCCTTGGATCCCAATCTCATGGAGTCTGTTAACTAAAAGACCATGATCTACCTTGTCAAAAGCGTTGGCAAAGTCGATATAAACTACATCGACTAATTCATGGCTCTCTATTCCATCAATGACCTGCTCTACGTATGTGCTCAATCAGTTAGGTAAACGTGCTAAAATGTGCTCGGAACCCGTGGTGGCTAGGAGGAAGGACTTCATTGGCTTCAAGAATTTCAACAAGTTTGGACTTCCTGATCTTCTCAAACACCTTTGCAATATTCGAAGTGAGAGAAATAGGCCTATAATTACTGGGGAGCGACTTAGTTCCCCCTTTGAAAAACGGAGCAACATGAGCTAGCTTCAGAGAGGAGGGAAACTTGCCCTGATCCAAGATGCAACGCATCAAGTACGAGATTACAGGAGCAAAAACCTGTAATGATGTAAAGAGTGACAAACAAGAACCAAAACGAGCAAAAAGTCAACGAAAATGGGCCTCTTTGTTAAAGGTCGAGTCAGGGAGAATCCCCCTCCCTCTCGACAAAAAAATACAAATAATAAAAACGAGAGTTTTTGCCCAAGTCGCCCAATCAATGAATTCGAAAACTCAAATTCCGTCTTCTTGGAATTCAGGGCCGGGAAATTACTTACTGATGGATTCGTCAATCCCTCGGAAAAGTGGAGATCGTACCGTCTACCAAATGGTGTCCCACGATCCTGAGGAGGAAGCGTGTCTATCGTTTTGGTATCACATGTATGGTTTCGACGTGGGTACCTTGAACGCTTTCTGGAGCATTGATCCTGGTCTGCCATATTGGTCTAAATCAGGAAATCAGGCAAGTGCTTGATGGCTTGCAAAGGCTCAAAGAAAAAAATGATTAAGTGTCACCGTACATTTTAGGGGAATAAATGGAGGCAAGCAACGCTGAACAAGCCGAAATCCGATCATGAATTCTCAGCCTGGTTCCAAGGCATTGTGGGCGAGGGTGAGTGCGGAGACATTGCCCTAGACGATATCGAACTTGGGACCAGCTATTGCAAAGGTAATAGAACAATGAACATCACATAGATATTAGTCCCTTGGGACCTGCCTCAAATTTGGTCTAATTAGTGGACGAAGTGGACATTTGTGATTTTGAGGACGGACAGCGACTTTGCCATTTCACGGCCGTCGACGAAAGCTTGATATCTACTTTTGAAGTAGTCAATGGATCGGTGGCCAAGCACTCGGACCACACCTTACAAACCCTCGATGGTATGTTCCTGGAAGAGATAACACAAAAATGCCAGGTTGATCGGATCGTCTTTTACATAGGACACATTTTAAGAGCCATGGTTGTCGACAACGAAACCCCGGAAATTGTCGGACCCTCATTTGTTTATGATGGATTTGCGTGCCTCCAATTGTTTTATTTGGGCTACTCGAAGTTCCCAGCCACCATAAAGGTATCAGCAAAGTATCCCCAATCGTTGATGATCTAATGCCATGACATTATTTCATTTACAGCTTAACTTGAATTATACCGATCAAGAAACGGTCCATTCACTTTACGGTACAACATCAAACAAAATTCAAAATGGATCTAGATTTGATTGGCGACTCATTCAGGGAACGACTTTTGATGACCACGACAAGTTTCAAGTAAATGAGCCAATGTTCTTGCTAGAATTATGAGTGTTTTTGGCAATTCATCAATTGCTTCATCTCATCTTAGGTATCCATTTCGGTGACCAATTCTGAAGACGACGCTTCAGGCTCAAATGAGGTGATTATGGATGATTTGAGAATACTCCCAGGAGCGTGCCCAGATGAGAACAATTGCAATTTTGAATCCGGAACAACTTGCTCTTATCAATCTATTGGCGAGGAGGACTGGATCGTCGCAGACGGAGATAGTCATATCAATTATGGGGGACCTACTTTCGATCACACGACTGCAAGTGCGGACGGTGAGGCATTTAAAACAAGGTTTTGCGCCTCCAATACCTATGTACATACAAGCAAATTGATTTTAGGACATTTCGCCTTCATGAGACAGGGTCCAAATCTATCGGGGGAAAATGCCAAGGCCGTGCTCAGTTCCTTGCCCAAAGCCATTCAGAGCGGGGAAAAGTGCATCGAATTCTACCTCCAACTGACTGGGGGATATTTGCGAGTAGTTTTAAGAGACTTCTACTCGGACCGGGAAATCCCACTTTGGATTTGGCGAGAAGACACTACTGACGATTCTCTGCCATTTAATGGCTGGATGTATGGGAGAGTTCCGTATTCAACACAGGAGTTTGACGAATACACCATTGAATTTCAAACGGATATATTTACTAACACTCCGGGAGGCATGGCCGCTTTAGATGATATTATCCAAACAGAAGACACTTGCATCTGTGAGTTTTTTTCCATAACTCAGAACTGCTAGCATTTTCTAGGTAAATTGAATCGTTCCAGTGATGCCGGATGAGGCCAATCCAAATACCCCGACAACAATCCCAAGCACTCCCAGAACGACTTCAACAACAACCACGGAACCATCGGGAACCAACCATCTGTCTTGTGACTTTGAAGATGGCACTCCTTGCCATTGGACGAATAGCCAAACAGATTCAAGCCAATTCCTGATTGGACCCGCCGAATTGGTCCCGCTTGGGCCCAATGTGGATCACAGTACGGGTGAAAAGTCCGGGCTGTTGGCTTATGCTGATCTGACCAACGTCACCAAAATAACCACTTTGAGCCTCAACAGCCCAGATCTGGCGTTGGAGGATCTTCCAATCTGCATTAGGGTTTGGTACCACTTCTACGGGGAACAACTCGGAACACTGACAATGCATCTTGTAGACTCCGAGGAACCAATGATCATTTGGACGGAGAGCCAATCTGTCATAGATCAATGGAAATTTCAGCAAGTCACTCTAAACGAGGCTCTGAGCGAGCCGTTTCATATCTCAATTCGGGCATCAGTGAGGCCAAAGGCCACTGGCTACATATGCCTCGATGATCTACAAATTGAGCCTGGTCCTTGTGAATATTCAGCTCAAGATCATTTGTGTGAATTTGATGGTGACCTGTGCACTTTTCATAACACTGCAGACGAAGAAGTCAAACTGAAATGGGCCTCTCACTTTTCGTTCGAAGGAGAACATGAAAAATTTCCTACGGGCAGGCCTACTTTTCTTTACGTAGATGTTCCACACGACGAAGACGGCCATGTGGCCCACGAGACAGCTGTTCTTGTTTCACAACCCTTCAATGCATCAAGGTCGTATTGTTTAGATCTGTATTATCACATGAATGGAGCTTTGGGATCTTTAAACGTATCTCAAGTTGTGGAGATTGAAGGCGGCGATGACGTTGTTAATGAGGTATTCAACGTCAAAACAGATCAAGGTAGCAACTGGAAACATCATCTAGCACAAATCCTGCCATTTGAGAGCACCTCTGATGTTTTTCGACTGGAAATATCAGCTCAAATATCCGATCAAGCTTTGGAGAACGCTGCCGTAATAGCATTAGATCATCTCAACATGATTGAAAGCACATGTCCGACCAAGGGCTCGTGCTCTTTTGAGAAGAATGAGTACTGTTCATGGGTTATAGAAGAGTCAGAATCCGGTTTCCATTGGATGGTAGGACATGCTCTAGATATGAACGAATGGGATCGACCGGATAAGGACCACACTGAAGGATATCTGCAAGGTGGCTACCTCTTTGTGGACGTGACGAAAGCTGAGCCCGGAAATAAGGCCATCATCCGAACGACCATGTCAGGGAATCATGTCAGCTGCTTCAGCTTTTGGATTCGCACTCGTAGCGGGCCCTCTTTGGGGAGTTTAGCAGCGTTTTATACCACAGAAGGGAGCGCAGACCTGCAAGTACTGTGGGAAGACTCTGACCCAAACTATCCCGAAGACAGTTGGCACTTGGTCCTGATTGATTATGCTTTGTCAAAAGACCATGATATAGTCTTACAATTGACGGTGGGAGAGAGTCCTGAGGGCGGACACATTGCCATTGATGATCTAGGGTTTGCAGACAATTCGCAATGCCCGGAGACCGGAACGTCAACCATGACCACAATATCAACCACACCAGTCCCTACAGTTGACCCGTACAGTCCGTACTCTTGCAATTTCGAAGACGGTACAATGTGCCAGTGGAGTCAAGATACCACTGATAACGGAAACTTTTCCATTGTATACAAAGAGAACCTGGGCAACTACCTGGGGATGAATTTCACTGATCTGTTTCTAGGCGGTGCCATGCGCGTTATTTCGCCCGAAGTGAGCGCTTCCAGCGGGGACTGCTTGCGATTTGGGATGAACCAGGTCGGATCGCAACCTGGGACTCTAATTGCAAAGGCAAGGTTTGTGGGTTCTGGAAGAGAACGCCTCATTTTCAAGTCTCACCATGATACTACATCTTGGCAAGCTCATTTCATTCCCATCGCATTCGAGGAGGTCTTTGAGATCATCTTTGAAGCGCACAAGCTCGAGTTTGACGCCAATGCTGAATTGGGACTGGATGACTTTGCGATAGCCTCCGGGACATGCAAAGAGAACCCCTTGGGTTGCGATTTTGAAAACGCTAATCTGTGTGGATTTTTTCAAGAAACTGACAATGACTTGGATTGGGTTTGGGCCAATGATCAAGGACCACACGTGGATCATACTCTTGACACCCAAGACGGTCATTTCATGCTCCTGGATGGAACAACTGCAACCTCAATTGGAAGCAAAGCCACCTTGGTGTCAAAATACTTTGAATCGGACGCAGTGACTCACGGTCAACTGTGGTATTCATTGGAAGGACCGGGCATTATACAAATATTAGTTCAAAGCTCAGAGAACGATCCGGAGTTGATTTGGTCCATTTCAGGGCAAGAAGATGATGAGACCTGGAACGCTCTAGAATTCGACTTGCGCCCATTTATCCCGCATTTCTCGATCCTTTTCCGAGGAGTTTTAGCCAAACCTGGTAACTTCTATGTAGCCCTTGATGACTTCAAACTTGTCAATGACAACCACGATGATCCTGGAGGGTGTTCGTTAGCTCATGATCTTTGCCTTTGGACAAACATCAAGAGGACAGGCGACAACTCCAACTGGCTATGGATGAATGGATCAATGGTCCTGGGCAAATCGACAGAAGCACCATGGAGCAACGCCACCTTGAAAAGTATCGAGCTTCCTGCTACGGTATCGAGATGTCTGTCCTTCAATGTCGATTTACCCGGGCAGGGAGATCTGGCAATTATCTTGAAAACAGCGTCATCTGAGGAGATTATCTGGATGTTGGGTGGAAACGTTGGATCCAAAATATCCGCTGCCATATCGTTCTCGAGCCCAGTTGGCAACTACCGGATCCTTTTCAAGGGAACTATGGAAAGCGCTCAAGAACGAGACATCAAGGTCAATGCGATAAAATTCACGGATATTTCTTGCCAAGTAAGCCCTCCAGAGGCCAAACCCGGTAACTATCATCCACCCACTACGCCACACCCACTGCCCACAACGAGTGTCTCATTTGACAACGAGGGAGATTGCAACTTTGAAGACGACCTTTGCTCTTGGGGGCCTATGTCTGACGATGAATATCGACCTTGGACTAGAGTCAATGGATCAGAGCTGGCTCCAAACGTTGATCACACATTAGACAACGCCCAAGGGTACTACATTGTAGCCCGTGATTCAGAGGGGCAACAACAAAAGGGTTTACCATTCGGCATTCTTGGGCCGAACTTGACAGAACAGAGTTGTCTCAGATTTTGGTACTTTGTAGATGGACCACAAGCGGGACAATTGGCAGTTTTCGCCAATGATTTTGACTCTTCCTCCCGGAGAAATTTCTTCACTCGAGAAGGATCGCAAAGGGCGAAGTGGTTGGAAGCGAAAATGCAGATCCCAATGGCCGAAGATAATACAAACTCGGCATACTCAATTGAAGCCATTCCAGGTGATCCTGGGACAAATGTGATTGCTATTGACGATGTTCGGATCACCCCTTCACAATGCCCAAAACATGAATCGAATTCCTTTTACCTTTGCACTGCGGAGCAATGGGAGGATTATTGCGGTTACTCTTTTGGAGCAGAGGCCAGTTTCAAATGGATTCCCGGTAAGGGGTCACATTTCAACGATCACACTCTTCAAACCAAGTTTGGGAGCATTTTTGAAGCTAATTTAGCAGATGCTCGAGAGAACGACACATTGGCCGTAATGAAGACCCCCCATTTTGACGATCCTGGTGTCGACAAGACCTGCCTTCACTTCTACTACCGGGTGTTTGTCCCACATGGCACCAACGATCAAGGAATAACAAGTTTTAGAATACTTATGATTGAGGACAACGACGCAGTCCCAATTGAAACGACCATCTTCGAAAGAGCCCTCCCAACGATAACAACGCCAGGTTGGGTCCCAGCGGAGGCTCAAATTCCATCATCGACGGAGTTCAGGCTTCAATTTGAAGTCAAAAGTATTAAGCCTTCAAGTATCACAGTCGGTCTTGATGACTTGAAAATTGAGCTGAACGAGTGCAGTTTGATCAAATGCACTTTCGAATCTGACTTGTGCGAGTGGGAACAAGACGAAACTGACGACGACACAAATTGGCTTCTCCACTCTGCCATGGATTTGGAAGGTGGGTTTGGACCTCCTGTGGACCATTCAAGCCAGTCTGGACAAGGGCATTATCTCATAGTGACCGATGAGAATGCAGATGTGAATCAAAAACGGTCCATTGCCAGACTCCGTAGTTCTCCTCAATCAGGTGGACCAAACGTGAACTTCATTTGCCTGAGCCTATGGTACTACCTGCATGGGTCTAAACCAGGTTTACTTCGAGTTTCCGAAGCGTCTGGTTCCAACAGTGTCACCCGATGGGAGGTAACGGAGGGAGAAGTTGAGGGTTGGTCTATGGGAACAGTGTCTGCAGCTTCAGATTTGAACACAGTTTTTCAATTTGTGATTGAGGCCGAGCTACACGATGACGCTCAAGGGTTTATTGCTCTTGATGATGTGGAGATATCATCAAGTGAATGCCCAGGGGGTAACAAAGTTTCTCCCAAATATGCAGAACCCCAATTCAGCGCAAAATACCATGTGTCATGCTCCTTTGACGAGAACTTCTGCGATTGGAACGTGACAAGTTTTGGAATTCCAACGGGACCCAACGAAAACGACCCATGTGCTCCAGACAACTCAGATGAAGGTCTGTACCTCCTTTTAAGTGGGAAGAATGCCACGGGCGACCTAGTATCCGGGAGAGCGGGGCCCAAGATTGACTCTGATGATGGAAGCGTGTGCCTCAAGCTGGCCTTCAGTGCCTTTGGATCCACTTCGGTCCAGATGCAAGTGTTTAGAGAATCGTGGAATCAGAATAGAGACGAAGGTGGTCTTCTTTTATACAATTTCTATGGAAACACTCCGGATTCTTGGACTCATACGAGCATTCCAGTTCACACTTCTTCCGATTCCGATTGGCGAATCAAGATTACGGGTGAGAATTCTGGAGATTTTGGAGATCTCGCCATTGGAGCCATCGATTATCATTCCGACGAATGCGAGGACCGAACTCTGTGTGACTTTGAGGAAGGACGCCTGTGCCAATGGGAATCAGATGAAGACAGCGATCTCCAATGGCGGTTGAGCCCAGCCAAAGACTTTGCCTATCCAGATGGGCGATCCCTGGTTGACCACACTACAAATACGGGCCAAGGACACGTGTTGGCCACCAATTGGACAGGATCTGCCGGAGATCGAAGTGTGTTATACCGAACGTTTCCCAAAAACTTTGGGACACAATGCTTGTCTTTTTACCTCTTTGATTTGACTGATGCTTCCACAACTTTGAAAGTGTCATCTAAGATAGTTGGCAATTCTACCTACAAAACACTCTGGACTCATCATGGTGGTTTTGAGCGTCCTCAATGGAGATTGGTTCAGGTCGATGTCGCTGAGGAAGAACCATTTGATGTAAGGCACTTTTGGGTTTGGCAATTATCCAATTGATACACAAATGTTATTTTCTATAGGTAACCATTGAGTTCATTGGCGGAGAGGTTGCCGGTGGATTTGTCGCCTTGGATGACTTGTTGTTTTCGTTCCAAAGGTGCTCCGATTCCTTCTGCGACTTCAACGACGCTCAATGCTCCTATCACAACGACCTTCAAAGTGATGGCAAGGCCAAAAAAATCCCATGGCTCATTGGTCATGGCCGCACTTACGATTCCAGCCTTGTCATGGGACCAAAATACGACCATACAAATGGACATGGAATGTATGCCTACGTGGATTTCACCTATCCAGATCTAGAGGAAAAGGACACCGCGGTCCTGCGATCCCAAATTTTTTCTCCCTCTGAGAAGGCCTGTTTGACATTTTGGCACTTCTTTTCTGGATCGAGATCTGCGTTTTTCTCCGTGTTTAAGGTACTTATAATTTCACGATCACCCTCACTTTCTCTATTTGTGGAATTGTTTTTTTTGCACCTTAAGCGAACGGTATGGACAGACGACGAGGAAACAATTGTGAATTTCCGTCCTGATGCCATCCACAAGGATCGCTGGCTGCAGACAAGAGTGGAATTGGCTTCAGAGTACGATTTTGAAATCGAATTTGAAGCTCAAAGGGCTCAATATGGCGAGATCTTTATCGGAATTGATGATTTAAACATATTTGAAGGCTCTTGCACAGACAATCCAATTCCTCCTGACGTGCCTCCTCCCGAAGGTGAGATACCGATTCTCGTATATTTAGTTGCTCTTTCTTCAAAACGGGTCGGTATGATACTGTGACTAAGCTGCAAATTGTGATGTTTGTCATTCAGATAATGCCCTGAGTTGTGACTTTGAAGAATACAATTCTTGTGTGTGGATGGCCACCGATGAGGATGGGGCACATTGGGCAGTAAGATCCGCTGCTAATGGCAGTTCCACATTGGAGGGACCTGATCACGACCACACATTGGCTAATTCGCAAGGCAGCTATTTGCTGAGCCATTCTTCAGATCATAATCAATCTGCAATTGCCACACTGATATCCCCCGTCATGGAAAGAATGGACGAGATTTGCTTCACTTGGTGGCATTTCATGTCTGGATCCAATGAAAAATCGCTCATGGTGTCAGTGGATGAAAATAGCACAGGTAAGAGCGAACATGGGTGTTCAGCACCTAAATCCAGAGGCATAAAACGCGGCCAATCGATACAATTTCAGGCAACCCTTTGAACTTCGTGGACATTTTTGAGACCTATGTTAGTTATGTAGATAAGTGGCAATTCCATCAGGTCTCTTACAAGCCCGTACTGCCTCGCTACAACTTACTTATAGTTGGCCAATTGGGGTCAACCGATTTGGATGATTATGGATTCATCGCTTTGGACGACATTTCCAGCTATTTCGGCCCTTGTCTTGCCGGGCCAATTTGTGATTTTGAAGGCTCCGACATATGTGGTTTCTACCAATACACCGCGGATGATTTCGATTGGCTACAAGTGAATGGGCAAAACTGCTCCGAGTTGAATTGCCCAATTATGGACCATACCACAAACAGCGTCAATGGGAAGTTCATGTCGATTCCAAATATTCAAGCCAATGAAACCCATCCCAAACAAGGTGTGCTCTTCTCCCAGCCGTTGGAGAAAATTGCGGAGGGCTGTGTTTCGTTTTGGTATTTCATTAATGCGGACGGGAAGGATAATCTGGAGTTAGCCACCGCCGTGTCCCAAGACTCATCACCAAAATTTAAAACCATTGCCAAGGTAGGAGGGGCCTTATTTCCCGACTGGAATCAATTCCGAGTATCCATCTCCAATGAGGACTCCTTCCAATTGGCTTTCATTGCTCATGTGTATTCGGATAAACTGACTTTGGCCTTTGATGACTTTGAGCTCGATTCGCTCGGGTTCTGTTCCAATCCTATGTCATGCGACTTCGAGAGCGGGGATCTTTGTACTTGGACTCAGGATTGGAGGGACGACCTCGATTTTGAATTGGAAAGTGGCAACGAAGGTAACAATGGCCTAGGGCCCGTCACGGATCACACAAGTGGAACCGGACTGGGACATTACCTCTTCTTGACCTCAAAGACAGTCCAAAGACAGTCCGGTATTATGGCTCGAATATTTTCCGAGCCCTATTTGGTGACTTCGGCCAACGCAAAAGATGGTCAGTGCTTCCTTTTTTCATATTACATTGTGGGCGATCAAGTAGGAACTCTTCTTGTGAACAAAGTTGATGCTCCATCTGAAGAGCCTTTGAAGGTGTTTGAAGCTGTTTTGGATGAGGGGATCTGGTGGCAAGTGGCTAGAATCAATCTTCAAAGTGAAGTGACTTTTCGCCTGGAAATCATTGCCCTTAGAGGAGAGGGAAGAGAAGGGGAAATTGGTTTGGATGATCTTCTCTTGGAGAGGTCCAGTTGCCATGACAATACGCACGTTTTCACTTGCGATGATGGTGCTGAGATTCCAATCACACTCAAATGCAATTTTCATCCGGAATGTAAGAACGGTGAAGATGAGAGAGGCTGCGGGGATTGTGATTTTGAAAACGGCCCCTGCGGATGGACGGACATTGTAGCTGAGTCCTTCTTCAAATGGGTTGTCATCCGCGGCAATGACACAGACTCGGATTCCTTGGCTCCAAATTTTGACCATTCCACAATGGAGCCGATTGGCCATTACGCCTTGGCTGATATTTTTCCGGGCGATGGCAGTCTCAAAGAGGCACTATTTGCCAGTCCCATTCTCCAAGAATCGGCGCATGACTGCACGTTGCGGTTCTGGGCCTACTTGGATTCGCCCGAGTCAAGGGATCTACTAGTCGTGAAACTCGCGGAATCGGTGACCATGGAAAGGCCTATTTTCAGCCTGGACCAATACGCCGTGGCTCCAGAATGGGTAGAGTACTTGGTTCCCATTGGACGAATTCGGCACTCGTTCATCATTCTATTTGAAGCCCATCCCACCTCTGGTGCCAAGACTGCTTTCGGACTAGATGACGTTACATTGTTAGAATGTGGCATTCCCCAAGGGGGTGGAAATCCTTGCGATGAAGACGAGCAATTCACATGTAAGTCAGGTCATTGCATCTTGAAATCCAATGTCTGTGACATGACTGATAACTGTGGCGATCTAAGCGATGAACAGGATTGCAGTGCAAATGCTCAGTGTGATTTTGAAGACGGTTTGTGTTCATGGACCAATTTGAATGACTATCAAGGAGAGTGGGGGATTGCCAGAGCCGATGGATCTCACAACGTGCCGTACCGAGATCACTCTCGGAATCTGTATGGCGGACACTTTTTGAAAGCAGATTATGGCTGGGACTCCATGCCTGCAACTCTAGCCTCGCCTGTTCTTTTGCCAGGAAAGCCATTCAATTTGACTTTTTATTACTACGTCATGCCCAACACCCAAACTGACCTCAAAGCAATGTCCCTGGATCTTGAGAGCAACGTGGAAACGGTCTTGTGGCACAAGCTTGAATTCTACGTTTTTGGGGATTGGATCAAAGAAATAGTTTTCATCCCAGCGGCGGAAAATAATCATGTAAGATGTCAGAAATCATACATAAGGGTTGTGAGTGCACAGATGTTCACAGTTTTCGCCTATTTTACAGCTCGTTCTCATCAAAGGTAGCCCTGTGAGCAATGACAGTTGGTCTCTTGTGTTTCTTGATGATGTTTTCTTCCCCGTTGAATGCCTTGCAAACATCACAACGTCTGTGACTCCCACTGAAGGCACCACACCCGTTCCTTGTTCCTATCTTTGCTCCACAGGAGAGTGTGTAGGTCAAGAGCACGTGTGTGACTTCAAACTCGACTGTCCCGAAGATGATGACGAGAAAATATGCGGTAAGAATCTTCTTGATCCCCGACAGACCTCAAAATAATGACCTGGAAACATAATGTGATAGGTGCGGGTACATTTGAAAATGGAGAACATGGCGGATGGATGAGCTTGCCTGGTGGCCCATTTCAGTGGGGAATAGGTACACCAAACGAGCCGGGGATCTTGGGGATGGTCCCGAATGTGGACCATTCCCTGAACACGACCGAGGGGCATTTTCTAGTTGCAATTCCTGGCTTAGATGGTGAGCGGAGCATTCCAATTTATCTTATCACGTTATCCAGATACATATATGTTTGTATGGCTGCGTATCTCGGGGGACTCGATCGTTTGAAGTGCGCTAACGTCGTACATTGCTTGTGCAGGTCCTATGGAAAAGGCTCGAGCGATCACGCCTTATTTGGGACATTCTGGACAATCATGTCATATGACATTGTGGACTTGGGTCAAAGGAGAGGGTCAGACGCTTGTTATCAAACTGACTCAGGATGGCGAGGAAATTGAACTGTCAAGGATTGAAGGTAGTGGTCCTGTTTGGGTAAATGTTGAGGTTCCAATTGGCCAGAGAAATGCCGGATTCCAGGTACGAATATGGAAAACAAACATTGAGGACATGTACTGGAAAATTCATGGATGTGTTTTTGCATTTGCAGTTGATTCTGGAGGCTGATTTCAACTTGGAGTCAATTCCCGATGATTTGTCCCTTGTCCAAGATGTGGCCGTGGACGATATCAGTTACCTCAATTGCGACAAAGATGCCCCATTTGAGGACGGCATTGAGTGTGACTTCGAGGCGGGTTTTTGTAATTGGAACTTTGAAGGATCAGAAATCTCTTGGTTACGATCAGATTCAACAGGAGGAGTTGCTTTCGATGGGAGTGGGCCTGGCTGCGATCACACGACTGGAACAGGGTTCTACGTTTACGTTTCGGACAATACACTGATGCCGGACATCCCTGCCATCCTCCACTCTCCCCCATTGAAAGGATCCGAAGAGTCACATGGATGCGTCCAATTTTGGTACCACATGTTTGGCGTCAACCCAATTGAGATGTCTTTGGAAATTGTGGACCAAAACTCGACTAACAATCTTTGGATCCGACGAGGATCTCAAGTAATTAGTTAGAATAGAGATTGACCAATACATTCTGGAGCAATGCTGATCTGGGAATGCCATTCTTTAGGGAAACGTGTGGAAAAAGGCCGTCATCACTGACCACTTTCACTTGAACAATTTTGCTCTTCAATTCAAAGCATTGGCCAATTCCCCTGGACCTGGTTATTCTCATGTGGCTTTGGATGACATCAGTTTTGAACCCGCCAACAATTGTCCCGCCCAACCTCAATGCGATTTTGAGTCTGGACTCTGTGGATGGGGCAATCGGCCTGAGTCTGGGGATCTTCTGTGGACCATCTATTCCAATGGAAATTCTGGCAAAGGCCCAAGGTTCTGTTCTCTCAATTTATCTTTGCATTGCTAGCAATTGGCTACTAACCTAGTTATTTACAGCGTTGATCATTCTTTGGGAACAAGTATGGGACACTATATGGAGGCCTCGTCAATGGGCATTGGTTCCTTGGTCAAGTTATTCGAGTCCAGGAGAGACGAATTTTGTATTAGCTATTGGTATCACTTTCAATTGAGGTAAGATATTGGATGCACCTAAGGGAATGTTCCTGTTTTGCTTTATTCTGCAATGATCAATGTTGGACTCCACGAAAGTAGCTCGGAGTCCTTCTTGATGGTCAAAGTGCTCAAAGAGTCTGGAGAAGAAATCCATCTTGCAACTTACGACCAAGATAGAGGATCCATTTGGCGTTTTGACACATTTTCCCTCAAGGCCGATGAATCATTTGAGGTAGGAGAAAATCACTATGTATACAGAGCAAAACATATTCGCAGCGAGCGTTCATGTCAAAGAAAACAATTCTGTCCAAAAGGTGTCTTTTGAAGCTCATGTGACGGACGAGTTTGCCAGTTTTGCACTGGATGATATTGAGGTCACCATCAATCCCTGTCCGACCATGAATTCTTGTGACTTTGAAGACGGGACTATGTGTGCTTGGCACAATGTCGATTCGGGTGAAGATCAATCTGATTGGTTATTGACGGCAGGTAATTCGGATAATTGAAAATCAAATTTTGAGAGACATTGGTCCTCACTTTCTGGTTCACTGCATACACCAAACGTTTGATTTGTTCCAGGGTCGACTCACACGGAGGAGACTGGTCCATCGTTTGACCACACAACGGGATCGTCTTTCGGTTACTACGTCTACATCGATTCCACTCTCTTTGACGGGAACGCGATCTTGGAAAGTTCGATCATGGAAGTGAATCAAGAGCACTGCCTCACCTTGTGGTATCACATGTTTGGAGCAGGTGAGGCATCTTTTCTTCGGTACATGTGGACATGGGTGGAAGACCGAACTGGTCCATTTTTAGCATCGTGGGTGTCTTCCTGTTGCTTGGTCTGGTTTTTTTTTTACATAGCGGGATTATTTTTCTTTTGATTAGATGTTGGTGAATTGGAGGTCACTTTTGAGAACTACTCGAGCAATAGTTCAATTGTGGCCTTCAATGAATTCGGTGATCATGCTGACAAATGGAATAAAGCGTTCATGGAAGTCTCATACGAAGAAAGTCCATACTCCTTATTGATCCGTATCAGAGCTAATACGTCTGGAGTCGCTTTTCGGGGTGAGACATCAAACGGTTTATCATTGATTTCATTGAAATGAAGTTTAACTTTCAAACGTTAAAATAGGCGATATTGCCATTGACGATTTGCAAATGGAGCCCAGGTCTTGTTTGACTCCAACAACTCCGATGACACCGCCTTCGTTCACCACGGCCTCTCCCATTTTAAATCTGAGTTGCAATTTTGAAGAGCATACCTTTTGTAACTTCACCAATAACGGCACGGATAACTTGGCTTGGGATTTGGCCAGGCAGGAACAGGATCACACGACAGGGACGGGCTACTACATTGTGATGGACTTCAATCAAGGCAATGGTGAACCTAATTCTCAAGCTGCCCTTCAATCCCCAATGATTCCCAAAGAGCCCAACTTGTGTCTCAGCTTCTGGTGCAAGCAAGTTGCCGCCCAAGGTGAACGGTTCCAAGTGGAAGCCTCCACTTTGGACTTCCAATCAACGTGGACTTTGTTTGAGCGACAGGGGTACCAGGGGTACCAATGGCGACAAGCCCAAGTCCCTCTAGCCCCATCTGAATGGGACATGATGGAGAGTGAATATCAACTGAACTTTCTGGCTCAACCCGATCCAAATGTTCGGAAAATCGCCACACACGGAGGGAATGGCCGCAATCAGGTCCTGATCGATGACATCCTCATCTCTCCCGGGGAGTGTTCAGAGCGTTGGGAGTGCGATTTCGAAAATTCTCTTGGCTGCGGATGGCTTTCCCATCCCGAATCTCAAATACGATGGTCTCGTTTGAATTCATTCAGCTATCTAGGGGGTCCGAAATTGGATCACTCACTTGGATCTGAATTTGGCCACTACATGGCCTTAACCAATGAGGAACCTCGCCCCAATGAAACCTTCGTGGAAAATGCATTTCTAGACAGTCCAGACATCCAAGGTGGATCCGAGCTTTGCGTCAAGTTCTACTACTTCATGGATTGCACTGGATGCGAGCTCCAAGGCTACGCAGATGTTCCGCATGACAAAGGGCATCTTCAAGGCATTGGCAAATCTTGGCACACGCGTGGCCAACAAGGAGCATTTTGGTGGCCTGGCCAGTTCACAGCGAATCTTGATGTCAGCTACATGGTACGATCCGAAATACGTAATATCTTTCGAAGAGAAAGAAATCATCTTTAATGTGTACATTATTGCTTGGAACATGCTTCAATCGATCGTTTCATGACTTATTGCTTGCCTTGCGCTCGCTTGGTTTTTTTTATATTGAAATGCGTTTTCTGCATTCAGATCCGCTTCAACGGCACGATTTCCAACGATGAAGGGCGGCTGGCATTAGACGACATTCGATTTGAAAACGGACAATGTGTTCCAACGGAGTGCGACTTCCAAACCGACCTATGCTCTTGGACTCAGGCTTCTTCCATGACACTACCCGCTGATCATTTGGACTTTAGCTTGGAGAATGCCATCACATTAGACCAGGATCCCAATGCTCCCAGTTTTGATCACTCCTTACTGAGCCAAGAAGGTATGTAGTTGAACATGCCTGGGTTGTGCTTGTTTGGTCTAGAGACTAACCGGTTTCTTTAGGCCGGTTCCTGTGGCTTCCTGTACGTAGTGATCCGTCTCTTGAGGCAACTTTACTCTCAAAAGCCTTGTGGGGGGACCAAAATCATTGCTTGAGCTTTTTCACTTGGACTCAAGGCAAAACAGTGCCTGGAATAGCCATTCAAGCCTTTAACTTGGTCAACGGGAGTGTTACCAACGAAATTGGCAAACTTGCTGACTACCAAGGTCCCTCTTGGGTTAGGGTAAGTACTTGTTTATCTTCTATTACATCATTTGACTTAGTTCAACAATCGATTGCGTCTTCGAATTAGCACCAATTTGAGTATTCAGTACCAAACGACCACAGAGTGGGATTGAGAGTGAGTGGAAGTCAAGGTAGCACCGAAGGTTTGGCCGTGGATGATATAGGATTGATCGAGGGACCGTGCCCATCCCCCCCTTCGGACCAAGCGGATTGCGGCAATGGAGAGTTTGTGCCCCACGAGGCCGTGTGCAATTTTCGCTTGGATTGCTCCAATGGACACGATGAACTCAATTGCGGTGACTGTAGCTTTGGGGATTATGACTCCTCAGGTAGGATGTCTAAGGGCGGCTTTACACTACAATCGAGAACCGAGAGTGAATCCGGTGTGAGAATTGAAGTTCGAGTAGTTCTGGGGCGAGTTCGGCAAAAGACTTGAGTCCAGCGGAAGACTCCAGTCTTTCACTGCACCCAAGTCGAACAAAAAAACTCAATACACCAAAAACTCGTCTCAGCACTAGTCCTACTTCCATCCTCAAATCGGATTCAATCTCGGTTTTCCATCCAACTGTAAAGCCGCCCTAAGGATAGGAAGAACAACTAGACAATCGTTTTGCCAACTGCGTTTAATTCCCACAGACATATGTGGCTATTCCATTATGGAGTGCACTGATTACACGTGGAAGGTTTCCACTCCTGAAGTCAACTGCACACACGGAATCTGTGAAGATGCCTCCCACAATCCCAAAGGCCATTTCCTGAAGTTGGTTGAAGCCCAAATAGAGGATTGCAATCAACCCACGCGCACCATTTTCCTATCTCCGACACTTCGGGATTCGTCTCCTGATTGCGAGTTTTCATTTTGGTAAAAAAAAATCATTGATTTAAGGCACCCAACCAATCAAATGCGAAAGTAGCTCCTGAGCACGCCAGGGGCTGGTTTTTTGGGGGGGGTTCGCCGTGTTATCAGGCCAACTTTGAAGCATTTTTAAGAAAAAGAAGCAAGTGTTTAGAGGCAACCCGGGTCACAGCACTCGAACCCAAAGCAGTTAATATCAAAATCCCTTCAGTTTCGCCGTTTTCATAAGGCTGAATCGCTCAGCCTCAGGCAGGTGTACATGTAGGGTTTTTGCCCATCTTAAGACCATCAAGACCCAACTGCACCAAAGTTTGAAATAACTAAAAATGTTGAGGCCTTGATTGATGTCGTGAGGGGGAGACCTGCGAGGACTTTCAGGTGTCCAAACAACGTCAGACGTGGTTCCAGGAGAATTCGGACCTGGTAAAACGGGCGATAAAATGAGCCCCAGCCAGATTTTCAAACCAGCTTTTCGACGAGCATATATAATATTGGATCCAATGTGAAGTGTGCAATGTGCATTTTTGATGGCCAATTTAGACCACATCTTTCTACGTACATTCCATCGTTACAATATACGTAACGAAGCAACCCAGTGAACAAGGCATCCCAAGGGGGAATTGCTGGGATGTTGTCAGTCATCTGTTACAATGCCGTACTGTGAACCAGGGCTCACCTCTTGTGGCTTTATCGCCTTTTTAAGAATTTAGCAAAGTTGATCCAAGAAATCGGTTAACTATTTCCCCCGACGTGCTCAGCCGCTACGTTTGTATTTAATTTGGTGGGCGCTTCGTGGTATTCTAATGGAAAAAGTCATTTACCTTCAAAGCGTCCAACAGGTATAACACGATTCCGCAAAAATACAGCAGTAACAATGATGACCTTCTCTCCCCGGAAATCCGAGTGGTTGCTGCAATAGACGCCGAAGAAGCTTTGTTCATTGTCAAACCACCCGAGAATCAGAATAGATGGGTTCAAGTGACCGAATCTTTGGGGAGAATACGGTCAAAGTTCCGATTGGTCATTGAGTCAGAAACGGACACCCCAGAAGCCTCAATCGCTCTTGATGATCTCGCTTTCACCGGTTGCGGCTTGCCCACTAAGCCTCAGTTTGGATGCGAGGGTAACCAGTTTACATGTGGAACCGGTAAGCACTAACCCGAATGTTGTGCAATGTGTTGTTTTCCAACAATCTCATGACTGCTATAGGAGCTTGTATCAGTCCCTCAAAAGTCTGTGATCTAAATGATGATTGTGGCGATGAGTCTGACGAGGCCGATTGTAAGGAGGATATCCAGTGTGATTTTGAAGACGACTCGCCCTGTCCAGAGTTCACATTCCCCGAATCTACCTCCGGCTTTAAATGGACGATGTGCGTAATAAATCTAGACGATCGGCCATCAACCACAAGTATAAAACTCTCTTTCATTCGACGGTAGATGGAATGGAATGACTCCAAGTGGGCAAGCCACCAACGGCCTTACTGGACCATTCCGAGACCACACGCTAGGCCTTTCGAGCGGAAAATATCTTCTGGCTGAGGCTGACAGTCGCACAATAGGAGATCAAGCCGTATTTCAAACACCGGTTCTCTTCCTGGAGAACGAGGATGACGTTTGCCGGATTAATTTCTATCTTCACATGTGGGGAGATGAGATGAACACGTTCAAGATGTTCCTCGTTGAGTATGGCATGGAACGCAAAGAGGAAAGTATACTTCAACAACAATATATGAGTGTTTCTGTACGAAATAATATGGTTGTTGCCACTTGTAGATTCACAACAATGGTGGCTTCATGAGTCAGTCTTGGAACAGATATGAAGAACAAGCTCAGTTGGCGGTCAAGAAAAATCCATTTTATTTCCAACTTGTGGCAGAAATCGCCAATCAACCCAATCATACAGATATTCGAGGGGACATTGCCATTGATGATATCTTACTCTCTGTAAAGTGCCAGCGTTACCAGGGAGAGTTTTCAACCACAGGTGAAGAAAAGCAGAAGGAAAATAATAAATTAGTAAATAAAAGATCAAATTTCTGGCTTGTCCACAGAGGCTTCTTCAACTCCGGGAGTCGAATGCTTAACAAATGAATTCGAATGCTCTCCAGGCGAATGCATTTCCCTCGAAAAAGTATGTGACTTCAACCAGGATTGCCAATCAGGAATGGATGAGGTAACTCGGGTTGTACTTTACCATGCATTGCAAAATCCAATACAATCGTTGTTTTCACTGGGATGTTTTAGAAAGACTGCGGC
Organism: Tigriopus californicus; assembly: GCF_007210705.1. NCBI lineage: Eukaryota > Metazoa > Arthropoda > Copepoda > Harpacticoida > Harpacticidae > Tigriopus > Tigriopus californicus. The sequence continues at coordinate 660,072 of NC_081441.1, read as the reverse complement.
TCTTGCAATTTTGAATATGACCAGTGTGCATATGGGGATGCTAGTGCCGTGTTTTACTGGGAACGACGCTCTCCTTCAGAAGATCAGGGACAAGGACCACCTGTGGACCACACCTTGGGAGAAGAAGGCCATTTCATGACCACTTTGCAAACTGAAGGCGAATTGAACAGTCAAGCCACTTTAGCCAGTCCAAAGCTCGCCAAATTGCTCTCTTTGTGTCAAGTTAGGTTTTGGTATTTTGTCCCCGATGTAGAAGACTGCCATCCATCTCTTGAACTGTCCATTGGAGTAAGGCCTTTGTTTTTACATATTTACCGTTCTTATTTAGAAGACAGCATGAACTAAATTACTGTATCCTGCTTTCAGAGCAATGATGATGACACCCACCAACTGATGCATATTAAAGAAATGTCCCAAGGACAATGGACCCAGGAAGCAGCGAGCTTGGGCCACCACGATCCGGGACAAAAACTGGCTTTCAAGGCCTTCAACGGATGTGCAAATCAAAGCCAAGTGTGCCCGTGCAGTGTTTCCTTAGACGACTTGAAGCTTCAATCTTGTAACCAAGACGTCTCTGTCTTTGATTGCACTTTTGATCAGGGTGACTCATGCCAATGGACTGAGGAGCAGAGTGAAACTGGAGGGTGGACCATCACCAATGAGACCTATTCTGACCATACCACATCCAACGGTATGATGGCCACTCTCAACCTCAACACCGAGGTGGGTGCAGAGGCCATTTTGAAATCACCCTCCTTACCACCAAACGCTCGGTTTTGCCTCTCCTTTTGGCTACACATGTATGGCCAAGCACCCGGTTTGTTGAGAGTAGAATTGGAAAGCGACATCCCCAATGACGAGGAGGCTGTGGTTTTGTGGGAGAGGTCTGGGAGTCAAGATCAGACTTGGATCGGCATCCAGATCCTAATACAAAGCCCTTGGCCATCACGGATTGTCTTCCTTGGTGTGGGATCTGAACCTGGCTCAACCGATGTCTCTGTGGATGACTTTAAGCTGTCCAATGGCGCCTGTCCCAAACAAGAGACGTGTACCTTCGAAATTGGCTATTGTGATTGGCACCATGCGAATTCGAGCTTTTCTTGGACTCGAGACTCGGCGTCCCATGCCTTGGACCCCGTCCCACCCAACGATCACAGTTTGCAGACAGATCAAGGACACTTTTTGTACTTGGACAGCTCAGAGAGCGAAGTTGGGGCTTCGGCCATTCTCAGATCGAGCTCTCGAAAGCATGAAGGAAAGCATTGTATCAAAGTATGGTACTTTATGAGGTCAATTGTTAGTGAACTCTCCATCCTACAATTGGACAACGAGAACATCACCGAGCTCTGGAAAGATAACTTGGACCATGGGAACTTGTGGCGGTTGGCCTCGGGCACATTAGACGGAAATCTATATCCCGACGGTTATTGGATTGACATTTTAGGACTCACTGGGAGCAACGACTCCGTTCTGGCCATTGACGATGCTGAAGTCATCGAGGGCTCTTGTCCTCCTGCCGGTCATTGCAACTTTGAGCGAGATCTTTGCGGCTGGATCAACAACCAAGAGAACACCTTCAATTGGCTTAGATACACGTCTTCCGAACCATCCTCAGACGGGATATTTGGACCGCCTTTGGATCACACTTACGGCTCGACGGAGGGACACTCTTTGGTGGCAAATATGAATGGTCAGGAGGCGGGGAGCCAAGCCGAACTCTTCTCCGATGCATTTGAGTCAACGAATCAATGCATCTCATTTTGGTAACAAACAGTTTCTCAAAAGACATGTTAGTGATTTCTCCGCGTTTCATTTTGATTAGATCTGGTATGTCTTTAGCGGAGACATAGATTATAGCGGAGCCGCCAGCAGACTTCACATTCAGCTCGAAACCAACAAAAGTTTAAAACATTTTAGGTACCATGCCCATTTAGCTCCGAACTTGACGATTCGCGGGGCCGTCATCGAAAAGGATGTGACTCTTGAATTTCTAAACTTAAATGTTACTTTGGAAGAATTGGAATCTTGGACCCAGTTGTATAGGAAGTAAGCGATTCAACGGGAACAACCCGGAGATTTTGAAAAGAACAAGTGATCACTGATTATATGTTTTATTTTTCCAGAATCAAATTTGATCCAGAGCAATCGCCATTGCACGAAGCGTTTGTTAGTTTGACTTTGGTGTTAAACCAAACACCTGATTCTAAGAGCAACTCAACTTTTGCTATTGACGACATTACCCTGGGCAAATCATGCGACGAATTCATGCCTACCACAACGACTACTACTACAACGACATCGACAACGCCCTGGCCGAATGTAAGCATTGTTATGGTCATTCATAGATTTAGGATTATCTAGGTGTGTGTGTGTCTCTCTCTCTTATAGCTGGCCGATTGCGACTTTGAGGAAGAGAACGATCCATTCTGCCAATGGAGGCCATTACAAGAGATTGATCCCAATGCAGAGTTCATTGCGTGGAAGAAGATGAACCGGTCCACTCCCAACATTGGTACTGGTCCACCCGCTGATCACACCTTGAACTCGGGCGAAGGCCATTATGCAGCCGTCCTTTCCTACAGTGATACCGAAGCTCTTGACGTCCATGCAACTTTGATCAGTCCAGACTTGATCCCAGACCAGGATCAAGGTTTGTGCTTCCAAATGTGGTATTTCATGTATGGAACGGAAGTCAAGACGTTGGAAGTACGAGCCAAAGATCTGACCGAGGTGGTTTGGGAGGCCTCTTACAGCCAAGGCCCTTCATGGAAGAAAATGATCTTGCATTTTGACGACGTGAAACCGTTCACAATTGGAATTCGAGCATTCACGGGGAACGGGGACCAAGGGGACATTGCTATTGACGACATCATTGCTTATGCTGGTCAATGTCAGGAATCCCTCGAGTTCTGTGATTTTGAACAAGACATGTGTGAATTCCACGTGGGCCCTGAGAGCGAATCTTTGCATTGGAGGAGAGTAAGGGCGGACGATGCTGATCACGAATCCCCATTGAAGGATCACACTTTAAATACCGGATATGGGCATTTCGCTACCACTGAAGTCAAGCAAGCTAATACTTCAGTGAGTGGCACTTTAACCACACGCTCCTATCCAAGTGGAACCATTTGCGTCGACTTTTGGTACTTTTTCTCTGGAGCATCCCAAAAATTGGAAATTCTGAAACGGGCCAGTCTGGACTCGGATCCAGTGGAACCGCCTCTTTTAATCATGGAATACCTCCAAGCCCACTTCTGGATGAAACAACGCGTACGGTTGGAAGAGGAGTCGGACTTCATGCTAACCTTTCGAGCCATTTTGAATTTGGATCAATTAGAGGGGCAATCGATGAGCCTGGATGACGTGGCCTTTGTCACAGATTGCGAACCGAGTTCCGACAACGGAAGTTGCGACTTTGAATTCGACACATGCGGATGGTCTCCCTATGTTTGGGACGAACTACATTGGATACAGGCATTTGGACAGGTTCACCCTGAATTCGGACCACACGTGGACCACACACAATCGAATGAATTTGGCCGCTATTTGTATGTTGCCTCTGATCCCAACTCAGGTTATGGAGCGGCCATAGCATCTCCTGTCTTTCCAAACGCCGACAAGTGTTTCACGGTGTGGACATGGCAAGAGAACGAAGTCACGGTTCGACTGGATATCATCTCTGGTTTGACGCGATCTGGCCTCCCTGTGGGACCAATCTCTCCCACTCAAAATGGAATTTGGGCGCAAGTGGCTCTTCAATATGACATGGTGTTTCCAGAATCGAAAACGGTGTTCTTTGAAATTCACGCCAACTTTAGAGGAGTATTGGCTATGGTTGCCATTGACGACATTGTTATCGAGGATGGACTGTGTTCAGACGTGGGATTCACCACCACCATGAATCCGTGTATTTTGGAATGTGATGGCCATTGCATTGGAGAGGGGCAAGTTTGTGACTTCACTTCAGATTGTGTAAATGGACAAGACGAAGCTAATTGCAGCAACGATTGCGATTTCGAGGCTGAAAATGGTGACGGTGATCCTTGTGGATACGAAGGTGATCCAAACGGATTGTGGCGATGGACATTGATTCATGCCGGAGATGAACCCAATTTTGGGCCGCCATCTGATCACTCTTTCAGGGACCAAGACAATACCGGGCACTACTATTGTATAGTCCAAGGCGATGACCAAAACATTGACAATGAAGAAGCTTCTCTGACTTCAGCAACCTTCCAGCAAGCTTACTACACGTGCAAGATCAAATTCTGGTACCACATGGCTAACAGCACCGATTCTGCTCGGGAATATCGAGGCCCAGAGTCTCGCTTGAAACTCAATGTTGTGCATAAGGATTTCGAGTCACCGATATTTCATGTCAAAGGCGATCAAGGATACCAATGGCACGGGGTGTTACTTCAAGTAGGACATGTGGAGCAGCCGTTCAAGATCCGATTCCAAGGGTCTATTGCGGATGGCGAGCATTTGGCCCTGGACGATGTGGAACTCGTGGATTGCGGATTGCCACCAATTGCGGAGGATTGCCTTCTGGAAAATCAGTTCCAGTGTCAACGTGGATCCTGCATTTCCCAAGACTTCCTGTGTAACTTTGAGGACGATTGTGGTGATTGGAGCGACGAGGACGAGGCGCTGGCTCATTGTCAGGATTATGTTGGGAGATGTTCTTTCGAAGACGGGTCCATTTGTGACTGGATCACCCCATCAGATGGGGTTGATGGGGAAGAAGAAGACAACAATAGTTTGTCTTGGACAATCACATCAGGCCTAGACACCGAAATGGGACCCTTCCAAGATCATTCAACGAATAGCCCAAAGGGTAATTTCTTGTATATTGACACCACGAAGAGCAAGCAAAGCGTCATTGAAAGCCCACCAATTTACTGGAACAAGTCTTATGTCACGCCAAACGGAGGAGAGAACTTGCCCTGTCTATTTCGCATGTACTACTACTTTTATGGATCCGATTTAGCTTCTCTGGAGGTGATTGCAACCACCTATGAAAACGGGCCCTATCAAACCCTTTGGATGCACGACGAGAGTGTGGGATTATTCTGGGAGTACAAAGAGATTCTTCTCCGTGAAATCGACGGCCTGAAATTGAGGGTGGTGGCCAAGACGCAATTAGATGCCAAGATTGGCATTGCTCTGGACGATCTCTCTTTCTCGTCCAATTGTCGGCCTCTGGAAAAACCACTCCCCCCTTTTGTAACTGAGGCACCGCCCACTCCCGCCCCGTGTGAACCGAATCAATACGAGTGCTCCGATCAGGCATGCATTATGATGGACTCGGTTTGCAACTTTGCATATGACTGTAGTGACGGTGGTGATGAGCATTTTTGTGCTCAATGCGACTTTGAACCTCCTCCAGATGGTTGGGGATTGTGCGGATGGTCCGATATCAGCACTGGATTCCTTCGTTGGGAGCTGAGAAATCTCGAGCCCATTTTCCGGCAAGGGCACGGCATGCAAGTTGAAGAAAATGTGGGTGGAGTCAGTGACAAAGCCGTCTTGAGATCCCCCAAACTAGGAGCGGTCCAATCACAATGTCTCATGAGCTTTGAATACGTGAAGAACGGAGGAGGAGATGGGAGGGTCCAATTAACGCTGGATCTGATCACCTCCGATGGCGAGAGAGTTCATATTTGGAATGAGCAAAATGATCCCGGAAGTGAAGTACAACTCCAAGAAATAGTCATTGGTCAAAGAGATCCTGGATGGAGGTTAGAATTCATAGGATTGTTCATCTACGACCAAGCCATCGTGGTGGTGGACAATGTCCAGTTCACCAATTGTACTCAACCCCCACCCGAGGAATGCCAAAATGGCCAATTCACGTGTCAAAATGGAGGCTGCGTGGCACAAACCGAGTTGTGCGATTTCTCCAATGATTGCGGGGATGGCTCGGACGAAGCACCCATCTTGCAAGAATGCCGTAAATACGTGGACCGGTGCTCTTTTGAAAAGGATTGGTGCCAATATGAAACCGACTCAGAGTCTGACGTTGAAATTCGATTGGTCTCTCCTAGTACCACCACTGAGGGTATGGATCACGAATGCAGTTAATTGATGGCTTTATGATGATAGCAAAAATGCTCTTTTTGCTTTTAAGGAGAAGGTCCGGGAGAAGATCATACGTTAGGACTACCTGAGGGCCACTTCCTTTTTGCCAAGGGCTCTAATAACGTAACAGCCAAAGCCCGGATTCATGGCCAAACTATGAGACCAGCTGTTCGATCTGACAGTTGTGTGTTCCGATATTGGTATCGCTTTGATGATGATCGTAGCAAAATCCAACTCTTTACTAGGTAACCTGACTGGACATTGCAAAGGTTCAGAATGTATTTAGAGTGAAAACTTTTTTCTGATCTACGTACAGGGACGTAAATTCGGGGGAGGAGCAGCCTTTGGGGGTCCAGCATGGATCGGAGGAGTTTGGTTGGATCCGTGGCAAGACAGATTATTTGACATGGACGCACAATTGGGAGCTGGTCATCGAAGTTGTGAAAGGCGTTGGAATCGGTATTTCCATACATAGATAAATTCACAGAACGCTTAATATGACTTGGCATTCACTTCTTAGGATCTGAAGTTGGCTTGGACGATTTCAGCTTTACCCCTGGATGTGAACCATTCCATTCAGGATCTGCTTGCTTTGATAATGAATTCGACTGCGGAAACTTCATTTGCATTCCCAAGGTTGATTTTCAAAGTAGGGTACGCATATCAAGATCATAATTTCTTATATCAATTTTCTCATAGGAACAAGTGTGCGACTTCGTTCCGCAATGCCCTAATGGTGTGGACGAAGCCTTGTGTCCAACTAAGTGTGCATTTGAAAACAACACCTGCTTTTGGGAAGAGGACAGTAACGTGGAAATGGATTTCCATTGGGTCATTGCGTCAGGTATTTTGCGGGGCACTTTCGTTCACTCCAGGAGTGAGTTCATTGAAGATGAAGTTGTAATCATTATTGATTTCAGCTAATAACCCAGAAAACGGAACAGACATTCATGGACCAATTCAAGAGCAGGAGGGCAACTTCCTCTTTTTATTGTATCGTTCAGAATCTGGATTAGATCTGGGAACGGTCTCTCCGAAAATTACAAGCCAAGGATATCGAAATGCGGCAAGTACTTGTCAATGGCATTTCTGGGCCTTCATTAATGGAGACACAGGTGAGAGTCTCTTTCATGTTAAAAATAGTCAAAGGCTCTTTTGTCTTTCAATCGAAATCATTTCCCACCTGATTTCTTCAGGATCATTCATTGAGGCTGTGCTTTTGGATCTGGAAATGAAAACGACCGTACCTCTTATGGTCTTTGGACAGAACGATCAAGTGAAGAGTGACACTTGGGCCCATGTTTCAATCGGTTTGGGGCGTCGGCAACACAAATTCGAGGTAACACTCGCATATCAAAAGGGTTGAATATCAAGCCTTTGAATTTGTCGCGTCTTTTTCCAGTTGGTTCTCCAAAGGGAAAGTAATATTCACTACGATGCCGGCGTTGCTTTTGACGAATTTGTCCTAGATCGTTGCGCCATTCCACAAAAGCCCTCCGGAACTTGCGATAGCACGTCCTTCATTTGCGCGACCACTGAGTAAGAGCAATTCCGGCGTTTTTGTCAATGTGCTAATTAAGAGGATTTCATGTTTTTACTTCAAATATAAACAGGTATTGCTTGTCAATTGACCATGTATGCGATTTCGTGGATGACTGCGGGGATGGCTCAGACGAGAAGGACTGCTTTGATTCGCCGCTACAACAGAACTTTGAGTTCTCGTTCGAGGAGTCTATTTTTGCCAATGACCCTGACAACGATTTCCAATGGGACATTCTCCAGCCTCAAGTGCTTCCCAAAGGTGATAGTGTCAACCAGCCAGCTTATGAATCAAAAGCGCTCAAAACTCTGTTGATCTTCTTCAGGAACCATGCCTTCGTTCGATCATACTACTGGCACTCAAAACGGGCATTATTTGGCTCCCAAAGATGTACAACAACTCGAAGCAAAGTCTAAGGGGTCCATTCATTCCGTACCCCTCGAAGCTAATCAGAAATGCACCGTTCGCTTTTACGCTCACATGTTGGGATCGGACATTGGACAATTGACCATCTATCACAGGTAGCCGTGCATTTCATTGGGTTGCCCATAATTCAAATCAAAATGAACCAGTTATTTTGTCTTGATTCCAATCATAGATATGAGGACGGGACTTTGTTTGAGTATGTGCCTGATCTGAATGGCGAGGACAACGTGAACGAATGGACGTTCCAAGTAGTTAAATTTGACGTCCAAAGCCCATTTCAATTCGTTCTTCAATACATGATGCTCCAAGAAGGCAAGTCCAACATTGCCATAGATGACATTTCATTCACAAATGACTGCAAAATCTACAATGGACCGTGGAATGGCGGTGGAAGCTGCGATGGGGTAAACCAGAAAAGATGTTACAATCGTGTGATTTGATCACAGGAAGCGTGTTCATTCTAATACTCTTTTTCAGGACCAATTTACTTGTACACATAGTCGGCAATGCATTCCAAAGTATGATGTATGCAACTTCCGTCCTGATTGCGGTCCAACCGATTTAAGCGACGAGGCAGGGTGCCCATTGGATTTTTGCACATTTGACGATGAAACCACTTGCGGATGGCGGGTTCACTCAGACGGATCCGAAATTGGATGGGAATTGGCCACAGGCGCCGAAGAAACGGACTCGTCGGCACCCAAGCCCGATGTAGATGTCACTGAAGGTTCTGAAGAGGGAGTTTACGTTTGGGCCAAACCCTCTGATGAGGTTTCTGGAGGGCTGCAATCGCATTTGTACACATCTCAGTTCGGAGAATTGGCGCCACAATGCAAGCTCGTTTTCTTCTACTGGATGAATGGCACAGATCTTGGAACACTATCGGTTACTATTCAAAACAATCTGAATCAAGTGCTCATTTGGATGGAAAGTGGCAATCACGGGCCGTTGTGGCGTGAACAAATCATCTTTATTGGTGAGACAATCATGTGCTCGGGACTCGTTTGCTGCAAGTTTTGCTCTTGATTCAAAACGAGTTTGTGTTCATTCTTCCAGGTCACAAAGCTTTCTTCTCTCTGAGTATCAATGTGGAACGAGGAGATGCCTATGGCGGCTCCATGGCCATTGATGGGATCAGCTTTGCGGATTGCCGGCCGGAAGATCCTCTGCCTCCGGGTCAAGAATGCCCGCGTCCAGAGACAGATTTCCGTTGCCAGAACCTGGAGCAATGTTTGGCAGAGGAGTTGGTGTGCGATTTCGCGGAAGACTGCATGGATGGCTCTGACGAACGTTATGACACTTGTGTTGGCTACAAGAACCGATGTGATTTTGAAGTTGACTTGTGCGATTGGACCAACGATAAAGATGATGACCTCGATTGGACGTTGGTCAAGGCCAGTGGAAATCCCATAAGAGCGGGACCTGATGTGGACCATACGTCCATGATGGCTGGAGGTAAATCAATGACATAATACGAACAAGACCGATCCCACAATGTCATATTGAAATGACCATTCATTGCTGTCGTTTCATCTTCCATATAGGTCAGTACCTGTTTGCGGATATAAACTCTCCGGATGAGAGTGGCGGGAAAGCTAGATTGAGCTCCAAGGTCTTCCAAAGTGGGAGACGTAAATGCATGCTTCGATTTTTCTATTTCTTCCCTGATGGCAATGACCACGAGCTGATAATCTATAAGCGGTTCAGTTATGATGAGAATGGTCTGAAAGAAATCATGCAAATCAAGGAGGCCTCGTCCAGCTTCTGGAATTCGGGACAAGTATCATTAGATGATGAGACCGTGGATGAGAATCAAGATTTTCAATTAGTGATAGAGGCCAACTTTCTGACCAATACGACTGTGACCTCTTTGGCTCTCGACGACCTCTCATTCAACTTGGAGTGCACACTCAGTCACAATCAAGAACTTCCAGGAGGGTCTTCGACCACGCCCAAGCCAACTGATTGCGGCGAAGAAGGCCGCCTTTCGTGTGGTAACGGTCAATGTTACACCGAGGAGCAAGAGTGTAATTTCCAACAAGATTGCGACAACAACGAAGATGAAAAGTCATGCTCCTACTCTTGTGACTTCGAGAACTCATGGTGTCATTGGTTTGAAAGTGACGGTTCGGCTACATGGGAATCGAGCACGGACAATGGTGATCACACGGTTGGAGGAGTGACTCATCTGGCCATTCAGAATGGTGACCCGCAAGCACCTGCTGGACGGAGTGCTATCCTCAGATCGACCTTGTTCCACGATTCGGGCTCCAAATGCGCACTCACCTTCTGGTTCAGAACGAAGCAAGATGGCCAAAAATATCCGCCGGCCGTCAAAGCTATCATGAAAACCGTTTATGGCTCTCATGAGCTCTTTGTCCACCAACACACCAATGAGGAGGCCACTTGGATTCAAGGCCGTGGTGAGATTGGACAAGCCAAAGAGTTGGAACTCATGATTCAAGGTAGTCTTGGTGGCGGGTTGTCCTACGTAAATATCGATGACGTGGCTTTGGAGAGTTGTGATGCGGATCAAGAGATCATATTTTGTTCAGACTTGGAGTTCCAATGTCTCAGCCAAGATCAATGCATTCCAAGACAATACCGTTGTGACGAGAAATTCGACTGCTTGGACAAGAGTGATGAATCCAAGTGCCCGAATGTGGCTGGAGATTGTGCTTTCGACAACGACAGGTGGACTCCTGAAACTTGCCATTGGACCCAATTGTCAAACGATGAATTCGATTGGCGCTGGGCAAGCCAAGTGGATAACGGACCAGATAATGGACACTACATCCTGGACGGTAGCTTTCAGCATATACGCTCGTACATAGATCAAGCAGATTACATAGCCTGGATCCAATGCCATATTTATCCTCCACAGGTCGGCGGAGCCTTGATAACTTCTTCATTTTTGCTCCGGCCAAGAACATCACCGAAGGCTACACCGCAGCTATAGCCACGCCCTCGTTCCCCAGTTCGAACATGGTGTGTTTTGTCCGATTCTGGTATTTCATGCATTATGAGGAGCTTCTGGGCGAACCTGATGGAATGGGCCGACTCAACGTTTATCTTGAAGGTCAGATCCTCGCTCGTACTTCAGTTACTGGGCGTATCACTATCGTCGAATTTTAACTTCACACAACGCCACAAAAAGCGATTCACTTACGGTATTGTTTCAGAAATGGAAAGCGGACGCATGCTCAAGTTGTTTGCAGCCATTGGATTGAAACCAAAGGGTTGGCAGTATGAGTCCATCGAATTAGGATCGACTATGGAGTTCCGTGTCGTATTTGAGGCTATCAAAGGCATGAATGATAAGGCCATCATTGCATTGGACGATGTGACCTTCACTCCCGAGTGCGAAACCGGAGGTTCGCCCACGACGCCATCTCCTTGTCAACCAGAGGAATACCAATGTTCATCCGATAATGAATGCATTCCACTTGTTTTTGTCTGCGATTGCAATCCAGATTGCTCAATGGGCGAGGATGAAAAGAATTGCGGTAGGTCCAACGCGGCTGAGACTTAGTTTCATTTTACTTAAGAGAAAACAACAAATTCTAGATCCCGATCCGAACTGTCCAACCACCATGGAAACCACACAACCAAGCTCATCGTCTTCCACACAAGAGACTTCCACGACTGTAACAACGCCAGAGGGTCCCCTTTGTGACCAAGAACACTTCGATTGTGGCGGAAGTACGTGCATCCCATCATTTTATCTCTGTGATGGAGTATCAGATTGTTCCAACGGGATTGACGAAGATCGGTTCGTTGAACTACTACAATCAACACGCATTAGCGTTATTTTCAATCATGATCTTACTCCTTCAGTACTTTCTGTCCCACGCAACCTTGTGAACCGGATTATTACTTTTGCCAAAATGCGAACCTTCAACATCCGTGCCTTGGCATCAACTTTCAATGCAATGATCAAATTGACTGTGACAACGGTTCAGACGAGTCCGTGTGCGGGTACTGTCCCAAAGACTACTGTCTAAATGAAGGGCATTGTTCTTTGTCGACCCGTGGAGTTCCTGTTTGCGAGTGAGTCCCCATACTTGAGCTATCTGAGCTACTGAAATTTACTCACCAGTTTTTTTTTCCTTGAAAAGGTGCGAGGATTCGTGGGAGGGAAACCGTTGCCAGTTGGGAGATGAAGACAACGATGTCAATCGAATGAGTCTTGACGTCATTATTCCTGTTGTTGCGATAATTCTAGTTCTCGGAGGAGGGGTGGCTGGTTACGTCGTTTATCGACGGCAAAAGTAAGCCCGAGTGTTATGAATCTAATTCAGAATTGTCACTGTCTTGTTTGATTTTTAGGACCAAAACTTCTTCAGACACGAGCGAAAGGGGCTTTGTGAACCCGTTTTTACGCGGCCCAATCCTTGAAGACGAAATTGGCATACTTGAAGAGGTTTGATATTGATACTAATCGAGATTCCAAGCACTCTCTAACGTCATCATCAACTTGCTTTCTAATAGTTCCAAATGGACGAACTTGGAGGAGCAGGCGCGAGTTTCAGCGACAGGTCTTCGAAAGCGAGAAAAATTGGGGTAGGCGTATGAAAATCTAGACAAGCAACCTGTAGTTACTAGTACAGGGTGACTGGTCAAGGCAGGTCATTTTTCAATTACCTTTTCCCTTGATTGTAGGACAAAGATTCCAAGAAAGAGGATAGTCATGATGCTCCTCCAGTTCTGGATGGTCCCATGAGTGTGGAAAATCCCATGTTTTTTGGACAGTGATCTTAATGAAGTGTAAAATTGCAGAATAATGTTGAACCGAAAAATACACAAGGAAAAAGGGCATCGTTATTGAAAGGAGCAAACAAAATGTTTGAAGATTGAGTCAGAAATATACCTTCTCTAGCGGTATATTCACGACCGATTGACGAGCTTATGATTGAATTTGAAGGCCAAACATGTCTCTCCACATCTTACGAAAGATTTGGGCTGCCTGAAATGTTCATTCGCAAGAGTTCATCTCATGGGGCATTTTGTGTATATGAACATGCTATTGATAGAAATACAAGAATATGAGGGTACTTGTTTCCGTTTGTAATTCAGTACATTTATTTCCTCGAAATACATTGACTTGATGGTTTTTTTATATCTATCGTGTGTTTTTCGGTCAGACTTGGAATGCATGCATTACAAATCTATCTTAGTTGGATGTCAATGTTCGGTTAGACCGAGGTCTTTAACGATGCGGCCATTGACCCAAACTTGGACAACATTCCGGTCGTCGCCCAAGAATACAAACTTGTGCACCATGTCCTCGATAGTCTCATGGCCGAACAAGTGGGAAGTAGGATGTGCTTTACTATTTAGTCGGATTCGGATAGCATCGAATTGGAATCCTTCATCCAGTTGACCTACAACTCGGTCAAGGCAAGTGACAGAGGCGGATCCTCTTGTGGCCAAATACAGGACATCGGCGTAGGTCAAGGCATTGTAGCCTTTAGGATCGATCATTTGTAACTGATTCGAGGTCGATACAGCGAATCTGAAATTCGAAATCGGAGACTTTTTGCGTACTTCCCTAACGCTACTGAGAACACAATCCCCAGCAGGCCAAGATGAAAAGCTTCAAATTCCTATCTGACTTTATATTTACTTTGCATTCGATTCTACCATCGAAATAGAGTTGGTGAATCTGGCTAGCCCTTGAATATGAAGATTGATCAGGAATATTGATCCAAAACTTGTTCAAGTCTGACTGAAATCCTGCTACAGGATCAATGCCTACATCTTCTCTGCGAATATTTGAGGGAAGCAAGTTGGGCAAGAAAGAAGCAAAAGAGGACTTCATTATTCGAATTAACTAGGATTCTCGAGGCTTGATGGTGCTGCCAAAATGTCTCTACAGTCTCTACGATTGATCTTACAACCTGCGTAAAGGCCAATCCTGAGATTTACCATTTTGTTTCGATCTGTGATAAAAGCAAACTTGGTTCTTCATCGCCATGTCCAATTGCCAAGAACTATTTGCAAACGCATTCCGTGATATATCCTCAGTTGACCTTGTCACTTCGAACCGATTGCATCGGCCATGCTTAGTAAAGGAAATTTAAGGAAAAAAGTGGTGGGTCACCCCGATTTTGGGCATTTTGGTAGTGGGATAATTTCCACCAACATCACAGCCAGCCTGCACCAGGTATAGGCTGAAATTGTCTTTTTTTCGATTTGTCGGCTTGCTGAATCAAGCAGTATTCTAATGATAGTATGCCAAGATGTTAGTACAGTGATAGAACTGCAAAGGAAACGGCATTTTTTTAAAAAAATCAATCGTATCATGGTGCGAGTTGGCTGTGACGTTTGTCTAAATTATCCCTCCCGAAAATGCCCAAAATCAGGGTGACCTACCACATTTTTCCTTGGGTTTTTGGGTTTCCTTTCCTTGACATAGCTAACTGGTGCGTTTCTCCATGTATTTCCATGTTTTTCTGCTTGTACTTGTCTTATGAGCTCTTGATGAAAAGAACAAACGCCTTTTACGACCATTTTGTTGCACGTATCTGAAGGCGATTGGCAGCTCTTACAACTTTGGTTCGGTTCAATTGGTATGATGATGCTGGTTACAATTGCCATTGAAAGAGATCCGGAGACATGTCCGTCCAAAACTTACCTCATGGCATCTAACATAGAGGGCGAGTATCCGGCGCTGCAGTCAGTACCCAACCCCACTTTAATCCCTCGCTTTTGGATCTGTCTCACGTCCATGTTACCACTGCGAATCGAGCAATTGGAATTCGGACAATGGGCTATTCCGGTCTGAGCTTCTTTCATGGCATTTAATTCGGCATTGCTCAAGTGCACGCAATGTGCCATTACAGTCTTAGCGGTTAGTAGACCTGCTTGTCGATACACATCCGTATAATCACGACTCGTTGGCTCCAACTCCTTGACCCAAGCGACCTAAGCATTAAAGCATGATTCATTTTTTGGTCAAGAGACTTTTCAGGTTTCAAGCCAAATGTTACTCACCTCAGCCAAGGTTTCAGACAGATGGGACTGAATCCGGACATCCGAGCTCTTGGCCAAATCCCCCAAGCCTAGCAGAAGTTCTTGATCGCAACTGGGCACAAAGCGAGGGGTAATCACCGGATCCAAAAGGCTACTTTTCCTGGCCTGGACGCCTGCTATGAACAATTTGGATTCGTTCAAGGAATTCTGGGTTGTCTCTTGGTATCCATTAAAGCTATTCCTGTTCATGCACACCTAAGAAAACGTCCATGATTATCAATTGTATCTTGTATCAAGCCCTCTCATCGCAGTCCAGATCTTACTTTTCCCACCATGGCTCTTTGGCCTTTTTCTTCCACGATGTCGCACAAGATCTCACTGGCGTCCCTATGAATTGTGGCAAAGTACATGGCTCCAGTAGTCCCGGAGGCCAAAGTCCCCTCCACTGCCCGAGAATAAACATCTTGAGCGTATTGCGGGTCCGCAAACTTGGTTTCAATGGGAAATGTGTACGTCTGCAACCACTTTAAAAGCGGCAAATCCAAGGCCAATCCGCAATTGGGCAATTGAGATGCATGAATGTGGCTGTCAATAAACCCAGGGAGAAGAAACTCTTCTCGATCCAATTCCACCACTTCAGTCACGGAATATCTAAAAGCAGGGTGTTTTGGATTTACTCTGCATCACTGGCGTATTCACTTAAAGGTCGCAAGTACTTGTCCTTCCATTGTTGAACCGCCTGAGAACTAAATGGTCCTTCCATGACAATCGTACCATTGTCATCTATGATTATGCAGTGGTTTTCTCTGATGCGTAAGCTCCAATCGGCGTTGGAGTCCACAATTGTACCAATAATCAATTTGGGTGACATGCTTACTTAAGCACTTGAAAACAGAGAGAGGGAGTATTTGATTTATCTCATTATGTAAACAAGTCTACACAATGATTCTTTCCAATGCACAATCGGTAATTGAATCCGAGCTAGAGACTAAAAAGAAAACTGAAACGGGCAGTTAAACAAGCACCTGTATTTTTTAGATGGACCGTAATTGAATGCCATTGATTAAATCTTAATTCAATCAACGAAGCCACTTCAACACATGGTCTCACCCTTTGAAGCTAAATAAAAGTTTTGAGAAGATAGTCTGGAAAGTAAAGTAAATTAACGGGCATGACTGATAAATGACCTTTTAGAATCAGCTTCAAGAGTCTTGAATCTGGTTTGCTCTCATTACTAGTCTGAAATGAGTTTAACTTCATCAGTCACAAGAGTATGTATGTGGAATATCTCATTAAACAAAGATAGCATCAAAGCAATTTCCATTGGGCAGGGATAATTCTTATTTTCAGATGTTACATTCAAATTGCTGATGTTGATGAGCATTGGTGAATTGAGAGCCCTTGTGCCAATTACCCATGTCTTTGATGGAAACAAAAATTTCCTCTGTTCCTAAGGATATATTTTAACAGTACCGGTCTGTAGGTTATTAGGTCTCTTCAACCAAAGACAGTTTAGCGTGCTCGTCTAAGGCAGTCCGGAATCGAGTCTTTTGATAGAGTCAGGTCAATAAAAAAGACTAGTCTTGCGAAATTTTAAGAAAAAAAATAAGTATTTTTTTACGAGTCCGGACTCGAGTCCTGCCAATTTCTCCAAAGTCGAGTAAAAGGCTCGAGTCCGCACTCGCCCCAGCACCATATTTAACGCAAAGATATGATCTTGATTAAAGGCAAAAACGTGAAAAGACAACATGAAACCAATTTTGCAAAATTTTAAACTAATGAGCAAAAGTATTAGGATATTGCATTATTTCAAAATCATCGAGATCAAAAGCCCTCAAAATTGTCTCATAACTGGGACCACCAAACTAATACCCTAAACCATGCAGGTCTCTGGATAAAATTTGATTACTCTGGGTGCTTTGTTGCTTTATTTCACCTATTTCTCAGGGTGAAGAGACTTGGGCTGAACATGCAAGAATTTTATAATTGCCCTTATTGAATGAAAAGCATTGGGGTTCTTGTTTCAATTTTTGTTTCAAAAGCTTCACCTTTTGCCAAATGAGGAACCAGGAGCAATGTGGGAATGGGGGAGCTATTGCATTGGGACAAACTGAGAAGATTGGGTCGATACAGTACTTAAAGGAGGTACGAAAGGTATCTTATACTATAAATTTCAAAGGTATACATAAGCTTTGTCCTCAACAACGTTGGTATAAGTATTTCTTTCACTAAGTACCTCAGATCTAAATTGACTGTTTTTCGGGAGGGATCTTTCCGAACTATAGAGATTGTTGCATAATATGAAAATAAAAATCATGGTTCCGTACAAGGATCCTTACATCTTATCTCGTTACATTTCGGGTGGTGTGGGGGATATTGTCGGCATAAGTTGATTGCTTTTCGATACCGGGGGACAGAACGTTCATTATCTTTCAATATTCAACAAATGTAGTTTAATTGCTAATCTATTGTGTGTGAGGAATCCGTTTTCTTTGTAGAGAGTTTCGAGACGAACCTGATCTCTCCTATTTTTGTTGAATGGTCAATTGCAGCGATTGTAAAGGATGAATACACTTTTGTGCCCTCCACAATCCAGGCTTGTCAAAACAATGAAGTATCTTCTCCTATCACGGGTTCTTTCAAAGTCATCACATCAATATCCCATTCCCTCACTAACTGGCAATGGACTGACTATATCCACGTGCAAGGAATCGAATCTGTGGGTAGGTGGAGAACGATGTTGAAGTGGGGTGTTAACATGCCGGTGGACTTTTGAAATTTGACATGCGTGGCACGACTTGCCCCAAGCACGGACGTCCTTTTTCATGGAGTGTCACACAAATCTCTTTGATATTGCTCTCAGGGTAGGGCGTGCTCCCATGTGGGAAAGGCCATGAACTGCATCGAAAACTCATCTTGTCCAAGTAGAAGGCAGTATGGGGCGTGGACGGCCAGTCGAAATATCACACAGGATTTTGACCAAGCCAAACGGAACATCCTCCAATATCATGTTGGTGATGGACGTGCCCTAGGCATGGATTTCCTCAGATTCTGCTTGTTCCTCGGCCAGACAATTGAAGTCCAAATCCTGCCAGATGATAGGACTTACTAGCGGTGGGCGTGACAAAGCGTCAGCTACGGCATTGTCTAGGCCCGCACGATGCTTCATATTTATGGTAAATTCCGAGATATAAGAGATATAAGAGAGATGCCCTGCTTGTCGGGGGAACTTTCCATTAAATTGGTCACTGCTCCCAGGAGGGGCTTTTGATCCGTAAATATCGTGAAGGATCTGCCCTCAACGTAGTGGCGAAATTGTTTGATGCCAAGGTACACGGCCAACAGTTCTCGATCAAAGGCGGCGTTCTTCCTTTCTGCACTAGACAATTTCTTGCTAAAGAATGCAAGAGGTTGCCAATGTCCGTCCTTAAATTGGTCAAGAGACCCACCAACCGCATAGTCTGATGCATCTGTTGAAATAGAGAGCGAGTACTTCAAGTTGGGGTGGTGAAGCATTGTGGAATCGGCAAGTGCACCCTTGACTGCTTCGAACGCGGTTTGACAATCATGAGACCAATCAACTTCTTGACCTTTCCCTCCACAAACTTGATGAAGTGGGTGAATCTTGTTTGCCAATCCAGTCAAGAAGTGGTGATAGAAATTCACCATGCCAAGGAATGTTTGTACCGCTTTCTTTGTTGTGGGGACTGGAAATTCTCTCACTGCACTCACTTTGTCCTTAGTTGGCAATATTCCGTGCGCTGAGACATGGTGCCCCAGAAAGGTCAATTCGGTAACTCCGAACAAGCATTTTGAAGGTTACAATACCAAACCTGCATTTTGAAGGGCGCGGAAAATTTGTTTTAAGTGGTCAGCATATTCGTCAACGGATGAGCTGGCAACCAAAATATCGTCCAAGCAAACGAAAATAAATGGTAATCCCCTTAATACACGATCCATTAAGCATTGAAATGTTTGGGCGGCGTTTTTCTGTCCAAAAGGCATGCGTAAAAATTCGAAGAGTTCAAATGGCGTGATCACAGCCGTTTTAGGTATGTCTTCTTCAGCCATTGGTATTTGATGACATCCCCTTGCCAAATCGATCTTGGAAAAAATGCTTTTCCCACATAGATCACCATTGAAATCGCCTATGTGAGGGATAGGATAACGGTCGTTGCAACTGGCGAAAATCCCCACAAGGACGCCACGAACCATCCGACTTTTTAACCACGTGCAAAGGAGAAGCCCATGGAGATTCTGAAGGACGAGTAATCCCCAACTTTACCATAATGTTGAACTCAGCTTTGGCAGTTACAAGTTTTTCATGAGACAAGCGTCGGGCACATGCAAAAACGGGTGGTCCAGAAGTGGAGAGAAAATGCTTAACCCCATGCAAATATTCTGAAGGTTCACGGAAATGAGGGACGGTTAAATCAGGAAATTCATTAACAATGTTGGCCAAATGTTGCCCTTCATTCTAAATTCCGCAAATTTCCGTAGATGGTACGCCTCTGGAGATAATGGGAAGTACATGAGAGTGATCGAGATCAATGAGACGGCATCCTCTCAAGTCTACAGCAAGGTTGTTTGAGACCAAAAAATCCGCACCTAATATAGGTTGAACGTCAGCCAAATAAGTAATTGTGTGCATTTTCGATCCCCCAAAGTTAGATTAACCAATCTTGTTCCCCATGTCCGTATTCTCGATCCATTTGCGGCGGAGAGAGACTGAGAGTTCGAACCGTCCTGGTGATGTCCTTTAGAGGCGGGGGAAAACAGATACTTCTGCACCTGTGTCAATGAGGAAATCGATCCCAGCCTTCTTATCGGTTGCTTCTAATGTAGCTTTTCCACCACGGATGACCGCTAGGCCGGCCACTTGGGTGGTTAATGGTCGGCCAAACCGTTTCCCCCTAAAGAGACAGCGCTCATATCACATGGAGTCGTAGAAGAGTGGTGACACTTTCTTTGTTGCATGATACCAACAACGGAGATGGCGAGTTTTAGACCCTGAAGGCTTCTCACGAGGAAATGTTGGGTGAGAGACTGCTTGGATAAAGGTAATTGATTGGTCACTGGCTTCCAAAATCTCGTCCGCAGCTTTTGCCAGGTCCGAGATCTCTGATGGAGGGTCACGTCCCAGGGCTTGTTGAATCGCAGGAGGGAGACGACTAAGGAAAAAGGCTTGCAGCAATTTGGAGTTTTGTTCCTTGGGATCGACCAAAGCTTGCATATGTCTCAGCAGAGCGGTGGGCCTCTGATCCCCAAGTCCTGAGATTTTGAAAAACTCGCGGTACGATTGTCCTCTGATTTTAAAAAGACCTCCAGCAAAATGTCCTTTGATCCGGAATATTGGTTTGCTGTGGGTGGGTCGTCGGTGAAGTGCGAGATCATGCATATAACGCTCCGGTCACTTGCCCCTTGAGCATGGTAGAATTTGGTAACTTCAGAGGTGATACCTTTCAGAGAGAACTGGGCCTCGACCATGGTGAACCAAGACTTGGGGTTGGTTTCCCAAAAGGTGGACAATTTGATGCTCACGGCGTCTATGACCTTAGCCATTCCTTCGAAATTTTGCGTGGACTCCTCGGTATTCATTCTCAAAGAAGAAAATATGTTCTTAACAATGGGGTCACCAGTTTAGCGTCTTAACGATAGTAAGGAAAGGAAACTAAGTTTATGTCGTCGATTTTATGTTTCCACCTTGTTGACCGCAAACATCTGTGAGTGAGGCTGTCCGCCAAGGCATTTGATTATCAGACGGGCACAATCGATGAACGCAATAATCAAACTAGCAAGTTGGTCGGTGCCGACTGTTTCCTTGCCGCCACAATTCCTACCGACCTATCTACGAGACAATTACTGGGGCTTTTTTCTTTTTCAAAGATTTTGAAATAATGAAACATCTTGAAACCTTTGGCCATTAAGCCAAAATTTTGCTAATTTTGTTTCGTGTTCACACATTTGACACAGGCTTTTATATTTGCATTATAGAAATGTTTTTGCCATGAAAAAAGTACTTTGTTCTTTTAAATTTTTTTTATGGTGTCCCTCAAAATGATACTTCGTTCTGAGCCCTGGTCAGTAACAATTAGGTTAAAATTTACTTCAGCGAACCTACGAGACAACTATTATGGGTGATCAAGAACGTCTTCAAGTATGGCCGTGGAGTAAACTTAAGCAGTATAAGTCAAAGGCCTTCAATTTAATCAATGTCAAAAACAGTTCGTTTTCAACAATTCAGATTATCCAGAAATTTAGAATCGCTTGAAAAATACTCAATTGTTCAAATGAAAAAATATAGTTTAGATTGATTAGATAGTTAAGCTTAGGTTTGATGAGACCTTAATTGTTAGTTAGTTAATTCGGTTGGCCAGGTAAATGTGATCATTAATGGAATTCGAAATATATCATTTTATTCAGACCCAGCCAACCGTTATTAACTCGATGATACCCTGAATGAACATCCGCTTATTTTTACATGAACTTCCTCCACGACCATATTTGAAGACGTCGTGGATGATGAGAAAGGTGTTCCTCCAGGGGAGTTCAAGTGAAGGCTTACCCTCATTTGATCCATCTCAGGAAATATTTACGTTCATCCATATTGTGATACCAACGTTACTAAAGCAGTACCCCGTACAGATTTACGAGTCATGTCAGGCATTTTATGTCACTCATGCCGGTACTCCAGGAATGGCTCTTGATATGTACAAGATAGAGCAAAGTTTATTTTTATGATTTTTCGACATAGTCACCTCCAATTTCAATACTTATTGCATCTTTTAACCCAACGCTCAAATACAAATCAGAGGCCATTCTCTGAGAGCTGTCTTAACACCCCCTGTGCGGCCAATTCCAGCTCATTTTGAGACCCAAACCGATGAAATTCACGATACTATGAAAAGAAATGATTTCGTGAAAGTGCAGCTTCTCCATGGGCCTCCTGTAAAAATTTGAAGCACTCTGTCTCAGTTTTGTCCGATATTACAAAAGATTTTAATGTTGCATATTGATCTTCCATTTTGCTTCGCGGTAGTTTTATAAGGGGTAGGCTGAATACACTAAAAAAAATTCAAATTTGCAGGAAATCAGCTGATTTTTTGTCTATTTATGCAAAAATGAAATGTTGCCATTCAAAACGATCTTTCAGTGCCTGATGACCATTTCTCAATATCTTAATTGTCAAATAATATACGAACTGAGTACCGTTTTGAGTGACATACCCCTCGTAGCAGCATATTTAACTTGACAAAATTTGAATTGAGATTTTAATTATGATTTGTCGTCTTATTAAGATGATACATAGTCAGGGTTATTTTCAATATCCAAACAATGGTTTGATATTTAAACTTTTTTTAGTATTATGAACGGCATTAATGGAAATGCCAAAAGAAAAAGTTGTTATCGAAATGACCTCACGCCCGATACGGGAAAGATACGGAAAGAACCTGGGAATCCTTTTTTTCGGGCCCCTCCATTGTTTATTTTGCCTCTTATATTCGTAGGCCAGGTTGATGCAGCTTTCAAGTCAAACTTGGACAAATTCTTAGATAGCATTCCAGATCAACCCTACATTCAAAGACTAGCTCGCTCTGTCATCTCAAATTCGTTGGTAGACTAAATATCATATAAAGATTGAAAGGTAATGAATAGATGAATTATAATCTTTCATTTTAATAGTACTGGGGATTACATTCCCTGTAGCGGTTAGAAAAGCCCGTGAAAAACCAAACCAAAAAAAAGAATCGCCCCCCAAGTTGTCAATGACATTTGAAAGATAAATCAGTGGGGATCCCGGCTATGATTAATGCCTTCAAACGTCAAATTAAGGGGAATCAATCAGGGTCATCATGAGTGTGAAGGAAACCAATGTCCGAAGGACCATAAAATAATTTGGCCCCATGTCGAGGGCTAGGAAGAAGATTCAGCTCATCATTAATGCAATAATGCCAAAAGATTTGCCCGGTCCAAGTTCTTACTCAATGAAATAAAAAGTGGAAAGCTAGTCATCCTTTTCATTTATTAAAAATTGTCCTGGGTTGACAACGTACGGAACTGAAGGAAAAACCGCTATATTTTCAATAAGAGGGTGGGGGATGCACCTGACAACGTTAAGTTCTCTTTTGAAATTAAACATGCGACTTCAGTGATCGTCCTGGTTATCGTAGACAACTTGCCATTTTAGCGTCCTAACTATTGTAAGGAAAGGAAACTAAGTTTAAGTCGTCGATTTTATTAGTTCACCTTCTTGACCGCTAACCTCTCTGTCAGAGACTCCTCACCAAAGCGTTTAATTATCAGGCGGGCACAATCGTTGTACGCAATAATCAAATTAGCAAGTTGGTCGGTGACGACTGTTTCCTTGTCGCCACACCATCTACGTAGCTTTTTCAGTTTCCATGCCTCTCAGCAGGTAAATCAAGACTCACATGTGTCTTGACTTAGCAAAAAGAATCGCCTACCTACATCTCTCTTCTTCCAGGATTCTATAAACTGGAAATTTAACGCCTTGACACGCCACAAAATCCACTTGAATGTACCTTTGAAACGGGTAGGGGAGAATGTAGGGACCATACACATACGTAGACATGTATGTTTCTAAAATACAAATCCAATTCAGCGTCCACTTCCACTACTTTGTCAGGAATCAAGTTGCAAACTGGCTCGCTTCTAATTTTTCTTTTGAAGATTTTGAGATATTGAAACCCCCAAACCCAACACAAGGTACAAAACTGGGGAATTCGTCGATATAAACAACATAAAAAATCTGATGGCACCTTCTTGATGTTGTTAACACGCTAAAGACGCTTGAGGCCACCAACTGTGACCATTTTGTCTGTTATTGAATCGATTAATAAATGGATGCTTTGAAAGAGCTCCTTCTATAACTTCAGTCATCTCGATAACATCATTGCTCAGTCACGTAGCTCGAATTAGCCGCCCTGTATTAACCTCAGACAAAGGGTTGGTCGGGAACAGCATTCTAGCAGAAACCTTATATTTAAGTATCCAGAGTAAGCAATCCCATTTGATCTCTAAATTTTTCGATAGATACCATCTCTGATTTGGAAGACCATCATACATCATTCGTGAATTTGACATCGTCTTGCATTTGAAGCGCCCAATCGGTGCAATCAGATCAACCGTGATCATCAGGGCTGTCCCAAAAATGCAAATGCATTATTTTCCACTTATTCCAATTATTTTGCATTACTTTGTGTATATTGCTATTTTTCACCAATTCGGAAGCAAAAATTGAGGGTTTTTTCCAGTGATTTACGCCTTTCCATTGAAAACACAAGAATACCGAAAAATGCAAAACAAAATTTTCTCCTTTCATTTCATGACATTTGCTTTCTCTTAAAAAATGACCTTATTCCTACTTGGCTTGATTATGTTGCCTTTTAGATAGCACAACCATTCAAGATTATACCTCTTCAGGCTTCAAAACAAATTATTCCAAACACTTTTTTTCAGTACATGGCCAACGTATCTAGTGGAAAAAAAGATTCATTTCTGTTCCTATGGAATGCTTGCTTGTAAGTCCAACATAGTTGATGTACGACGGAAGCACAAATGTTTTGCCATGACGCAAGCTCCTTTCGTGCAAAGTACAAACAATATTAAGTGCATATTTCTTAACCCAGCATGCTTTAATTCTTTTAGCTTGGCTGCGAGGCGCAATTTAAGCAAGAAACAACGCCTGCCATAATTATTAAGGAGAGAAGATTGCTCATAGGGAAATTTTGTGCACTTTTTCTTCGACCAAGTTCTTGAATTTTACCTTTCCATATCGTTTGGTTGCTTCATTACTTTGTTACTGGTTCTTTTAAAAACAATGAATTGAACTAGAAGTATCTTCATTTCTTCATTTCTCGTATATGGCTTTACATTTTTGACCTTTTTATTGTCCTTTCATTGCATGTTTTGGACAGCCTGGTGATTATTCAGAAATGTGTGCCTTTATCTTCCAAACGTCCATAAACCTCTGGAAGGTG
This sequence comes from Tigriopus californicus, assembly GCF_007210705.1. Lineage (NCBI taxonomy): Eukaryota > Metazoa > Arthropoda > Copepoda > Harpacticoida > Harpacticidae > Tigriopus > Tigriopus californicus. The sequence goes on along the minus strand of NC_081441.1, from coordinate 635,049 downwards.
GGCGGGAGTGTTATCGTCTAGAAGTATCATTCTGGAGGAGCGGCTGGTCTCGACTGATGTGTGACTGGTCCCAAGTCATCAAAATCATGCGTTTCAAATTTCAGCTCAATCAAAGGACCTGGTCAAAAGCAATGCTCGCTCAAAGTACAATACATAAAAGGGATACAGAAGGAATGATTTAGCCCTCTTCTGGTAATCAATTACCAGAAGTGGGCTAGTCCATTCAAACTTGTGGAATGTTCAAAGGCATTGATCCAAAGGTCATTGAGTGGGATTTCATTCCGTTCAAGGCCATACAACTCTTTGCGACTCAAGAGTAGACTCGATATTAGTCATCCCCCAGGCTTCTGGACGTTTGGGTATTCCTACCACAAACCAACTTTGTATCGTCAGCATAAGAAGATCAAATAAGAGATACTGGCAGTAATGCTACGTAGGCTTTGATTTGAATGTTGGATCATTTTAGTTGGTAGGTTTTGTGGCTAGTTTTTAGTTGAATACCACTTTTGGGTAAGCTTTTCTTGAGGCGACGATTTTGGTACTTCTGGCTAATAATGTCTTGGGCCTCGGACCCTTAGTAAAACAAGGCTTTTGTCAGTCTTAAAAGCCTTCACCAATATCCAGATTGTGGTCCGTCTAACCTGAAGTACCTTTGCAACATCAGGGAAACTCGTACCACCTTCTACCATGCCCATAGCACGGTTCTGGGCTAATTCTTTCAAACTCTTTACCATGACGGATATTCAAATCCTAAAAAACACTTCATATTAAGAAAAGGGTTACAAATGGTTAATTGCACTTACATATTATTTGCGACACGTGGAAAAGGGAGCACCAAGAGGTAATAGACCAAACCTGCATTACCTACGGTTCCATTTGATTCTTTGGTGAGTCAAGAAAAACTAAGTCAACACCACTTATGACTCTCAAGTCTCTCAATGACCAGCTCTGCATACGTATGAATATGCTCAAATCAGTTGGGCAACAGCGCTCTAGAATGGGCCCCAAAGTCGTGCTGACCAGGAGGAAGGACTTCAAGAAATTCTTCAAGTTTGAAACTCCCTGATCGTTTCACACAACTTTGGAATATTCGAAGTGAGAGAAATCGGAGCAACATGGGCTTATTTCAGAGGATGAAAGCTTAACCTGGTCCAAGATGCTCAAATTGACTAACCCTGTCAATCTTAACAGATTCATTCTCAGAGCAATGAGCTGTTGCTTCTGAACTCAGTGGGGTTGAAAACACACACTAGAGAACTGATCTCCAAGCATGTGTGCCATAGTCTCTACATTGCTAATGGCTTCCCCATCAACCACAAAAGGTTCTACAGGGTGTTTCATGTTTCTCTCCGAGTTCGCAGAAAAGAAAAAAAGTCTTCGAATTCAACTTAACCTCGTAGACCACTCGACTAACCAGTGGATTCAAATTGCTCTGGTGCCTATTTCCTAGTTCGCAACTCTTTTGGCACAAATGTTTCCTTAACTTCGGAATTTTAGTTTGCACCTTTTGGAACAAATCCATGGATTCCTAGAGTGGAGCAAATCTATTCAAAAACTAAAATAATTTTGTTTAAGGCTGCCTAAATTTAAGATTCCTGTCTCAACATTGAAACCAGCTCGAAGAAAACCTTCGAGCAAACTGCCTGAGCCTCCTCATTTCCTGCAATCGTTACAATGAACATATCAAGATCTTGGCGGTGACAAACTAAGACTTCTACTTCTCCATTAGACATTTTTACACGACTAATGTGCAGATCATTTCCAACATTTAGACATACGCCCCCATGCTGGAAATGGGATTGTCAGGGCGTCCTCTATCGCTCATTGGAGGGGTTGGGGCTACAAAGGTTGAGTAGGAGAGAGGTTATGGGAATTGAGGATAAGGGTATGGGAGAGGGAAGGGAACAAGGCTAGAAGAAAAGGGTCGGACAAGTCTGTTGAGACACTCGAAAATAAGGTTGAGACACGTGCGGCCTCTTCCTCTTTGTGTCCCCGAGACGGGCCCTTGTGCATCTGAAATTGAGGCATACCTTATGCATGTCGCATGCATAGAAGTGGGTGGAACTAGCTACACCCTTGCTGGGAACAACCCTTCTCACCTAATTTGAGAGGGCCAAACGTCCTTGGTTTGGTACACCATTTTGGGTAAGCCAATTCGCAACCTGTCCCTGCCCGTTTGCATTTCTGTCGCATGTGAACATCAAAAATCTTAAAAGCATTCTCTGCTATGCTCTCTTTGACCTCTTTCATTAGAGGTAGGAGATAAGTGTACTAAATCAAGAGCGTCAGAACTACTTGGCTTTTTGCCAAAATTCGACTATATCGTCCCACAGTCAAATATTGGGTGGGTGTGAACAGCCCAAGCTATCGTGGCTACGACAATAAAAGGTTTTTTACCAGAGGACAGGTTTCTCATCCAATGCCAACTCAAGACAGTTCTGGGCACCTTCAGAAAGTCTCTTCAATTTAGCTTTCATGGTTATTGAATGCAAAGCTATTTTAGAAATGCCAGCCTAAAACGCTGGAAACCTAACCACAATATAGCGAAACATTCTGGAACCTAGTCTTGAATAAAAAATATCTGAAATAACCTTAAATGAGATGAAGCATTGATAGAGGAAAGAAGATGGACTACATGACATAAAAATAATACATTTTATCATAATACTAAATATAGGATGAAGAGAAAGCTACTAAGCTGAAAAGTGCCGTACCTTAATGACCCACACGACCACCTGCCCAAGACACACACAGCCTGGCCGATCTCTCAAGATCAGGAACAACAATGTTGTGAGATTGCTCCTAACAAAACGAGACTGAATTGTTGAAGCGACTTCAGACCAGTTTCACATGAAAAAGAACGTAACAGCTGAATTTGTGGATAGGGTCCTCTCTTCTCGTCTCATCTCGTGTTTGTCATCACGGTGGTCAAAAGCCCTTATCAAGTTTCGAGAGAAATGTCTGAAACGACGAAGGTCTGTCTGGATATTTTTGTCAGCCCCCAATATAGCATTTCAACCACCGTGGCGGTCGTTTTGCTTGTGAGATGAGGAGGGCAAGCCGATCATCGAAGAGTCTTGCTAATGTGTTAACTTGAAACCGAAATGCCCATTCTCCACCCAAGCATCCCCGTCCATATTCTTATGGTTTCACAAACGCCATGGCACGAAACTTGTTTTTCGTTGGAAGGCGTCCATGACCCCATATCAACCATTATAAACTTGAGCTGGATGTTCTTTCAAGACCCTTGAGCACATTTTAGTCCTCCTCAACACAAGTTCAGCACAATTCTCTACTTGAAACTAATCTACACCATTGTTTGAATCATTTTCTTTTATCTCTGGGAATTTGAAGGAGATATCTGCCCCGTGGCTTCTTTGCTGAATTGTAATATTTTAATACTTGTTCAAAAATCGTTATCCATATGGACTTTTTACCAAGCAATTTCGGAAATGTTAAGCACATGACAAAGCAGACTAAATCCAAGTTCTTATCATGAATTATTTTTTTTCTCCCAAAGGATGTAAGAATTGTTTTTGTCAATAGACATGACTGTGCTCATTCACTTCCAAAATACGACCATAGTTGTTGATGGGTTTCCATGATATAAACGTCATATTGATAAAAAGTATAGCTTTGTCGCATTACGTGTTTCATCAGGGCAAGCAATACCTATTGTACGTTCCAGTGCTATATTCCATTATGTGTAAGCCGGGGGCTTCGTGTTGTAATTAAGACACTTTGTGTAGACTCAGTTTTAGTTTGGTCAGCCCTGGGACCAAACATGAGCCCGAAACCATAAACTCGTGCAAGGCAACATCGGAATGCCTTTATAAATCCACTTTGTCATAGACAGCATGAACCATCAATTGCTGAAACTATTTGACTCGCTGATGTTTGCTACTCGCTAGAAAAACAGTATGAAACGCGCAACCTTCATGCATCAGAAGCCAAGGTATTGCAACTACTAAGTGTATTCCTCGTCTTTTTCTTTACATTTATGTATTTTTTCCGAGAACGAAAACATTTCGAATACTTTTTATGTACTATCTATACTTCTGTATACTTCGAACTATTCTAGCATTTTCAAATTACAATAGGTACTTTTTAGCATTGATTTATATTGGTATTGTGGGCTGAAAAAGAAATACCTGGCCACTCTGTTTCTTTCTCCATAATTAAAATGATTTCAGTTCCTAGCAAGGGTTGGACAACTGCGTGCGGATTTGTTACATGTTGAGGGTATATTGTTTCCAAAGAGAAATAGCGTTCTATGTGCCGGAAGACCAATAACAACATTGTTATGAGGGTTGCGTCAAAGTACCGCAAACTAATCAGGATAACGGACCGGACCAAACGTGGCAAAGGAACAACAACATATGGGTAAAGAGAGCAAAGTGAGATTTGTCTGGCAGAAACAATGTGATTTGTTAGACCTCGTGGAAACGAGTTGATGGTGCAAGAAAACAGATTTGCAAGCAAAACACATATCTTCAACTCCGTTAGAAAATTGCTTCAACGTCGACTATCTCTATTGAAGAATCCTGAGCCAGCCAGCATTATTATCAGATCCTCGGAAGGGCCACTGGCAAAGTTTTAGAAAATTAGGCCTCGGTATTAGATCCTTTTATTGCTGGGGGCGATCTAGACTTTCTGCTTACATGGAGCCAAAGTGAAAATTGGATTTTCTATGGGTTCATCAACTAGGAATCGCCATGAAAGGAACAACGCCTTTTCAATTGTTCAATCAACGATTAATGGATTAGCAAAACTAAAAGTTTGTTTTTCTGCTCCCAAATTGTAGGAACGGAAGTTAAATATGATACTTGAAAATAAGAGTAACAAGTGTGGCAATTGTAGATGAAAATATCAAGGCCGTTACTCATCCATCGATTATTATATTGTTTTATTACTCATTGTTTTTATATTGGTTGCAATTTGGGACATATATAGTTTACAACCGGCGGAAATCATTACTCGTGGAGTTGACTTTGGTGGAGAAATAGGTAGGGGCGGAAATCCATTGGCTGAGGTAACTTTTAAGGAAAATCAAAGATCAACCTTTTTCTCCAATGCTCCAAGTTCGAGGTGTTGAAAAGGTTTTTTGTTGGAACCCCCCAACAATCATTACATGACTTTTCTGTATTTATTCGATCTTTTTTCCAAATTTCTAGCTTTTTACCGCACTCGCCCACAGACTTCGCCTGCGGCTCCATCAAGGGATTGAAGTCCGGCAAAGAAGATAACCCAGGGTTTTTAGCTTATTACTAGAAGGTTAATTTGAAACTTTTCACATCAAAAATATTGCTTCATATAATTTGACGTTTTTAACTAAAATCACTTTTTCATGATATTTTGTTCAAATATCACTTTTTCCTAAATAGTAGTCTAGAAAACTCCTTTTTCACCTACACCTACATGTTGAACCTGAAGTAAAGAAAGCCAAAACGGAGTCAAAAAAGATGCCATGTTTGTTTGAGAAAAGGATGACAAAGGATGTTAATTTTCCTTCGTTCACAAACGAAACACCTTGAAGCAATAAGGCTACTGAATGAACAAGGAAAGCTAATATAAAATGACATTGCAAGCTATGAGGATTTAAACAACTTAATCGCCACTGAGCAAAGCCTTCTATTCAACCAATCACTCAACTGGGGACACGTTCCACAAAATTTTAAAGGACCAAATGTCTGTTCAATTTGCATGGATGGGTCGAAGGTCGATCCTGGCAACTGCAGACTAATATCAAGTATAACTGCAAGGGCCTAAATTCTATTAGTCTGTAATGTTGCCAGAAAATTGATAGAGGGCTTCATCAGGGAGGAGTTGATACCGCAACTAAAGATTCAAAATGTGCTCTCCCCCCTCATAACACAACCTAGTTTCCGAGAAGGGGGATCCTCTATCCACAAATATTTATTGTACAGTAAATAAAATAACACACATACTTGACAAGGGCCAACCTGTGGATGCGATCTATTTTGAATTTAAGACAGTGTTAAACCTCGTTCCTCATCAAAGGATAATGCATAAGATATTCAATTGCGGAGTCAAAGATAAAGTGTTATAATTAGGGACGAGTAAATTGTGTAAAATAAAAATTGTCACTAAAAACCACTTTTTTACACATTTACACTTTTCACCTTTATTTGCACCTTTTTTCTTTTATTTCGCACATTTGGCCTAAAATTGTTGTTTTGGGTGAAATCAGAGCTTTCTTGGCGTTCGAATTGGTTTCAAGTTTTGGAACCAAAGGCTGCCGCCAAAATAAAGATAGGAAAATTGCATTTTGAACAATTGATGACAATTATTAAATGGTGCAGGCCAAAAATACTTCACTTTTGGTTAAGAAATAAGGGAACATTGGCACAAAAAGAGCCAGATTCAAGTCCACCGAGACAAGCTAAGCAGGGGCAAAGATAGTTAAACAGGCCAAAAAGCTTCAGGTTAACTTTCTTCTCTTTTTGAGGAAGAACGAACACAACTTTTTCTTCAGTTAGATTAATGTAGAGACTAGATCAATGTTACAGACCTGCTCCTGAGCAAACAGGCTAACGAAGCTGGGGGAAGCATTCCTTGACCTAAAGCTATGTTGATTTGGTCCAAAACTGAGGCAAAAGTCGGTTTTTAAGAAGGCGTTTTTCAAATTTGTACTTCTATGAATAATAGATTTGAATATCCCTTCTTTTCTGATTTTACTTGCACCTTTCGTCACACTTAATGGTCTTTTTTGAACCTTCTTCTGCACCTTTCAGGCTTATTTTTTGCACCTTGTGGTCTCTAAAAGACTTTCCTGTTTTGCAGATTTTACCGGTCCCTAGTTATGATGGATTAGCGAGTGGTTGACTTCTAGACGCGAACAAATCATCGTATCCCTGAATTCATGGTGAAGTCTACAGTCAGTCCTAGGCCCCACTGCTTCTGATTTATATTAACGATCTCGACAATGATTGCATAAGCTTGTTATCGTTCAAGAAAGGCTTGAAGCACCAATAAAATTGAAACTGAAAGCAAAATTTTCCTAAATTCTGTAAAGGCCTCTATGATTGTTAGTTTTTCTGTTGGAAATTTCAGGCATTGTATCAGCTAGCAGGATGTGTAGGGTTGGTTTCTTGAAAAGTGGCTTGTTCGAAAAGACATTTAACCACAATTGCCGTTTTTTTCTTCATATCATTAGTAGACTAGACTTGTCAAAATCATGAAATCCTCGTTTCTTCTGTATAGAGCTCCTAGCCTATATAATCTTTTGACCTCCTGCCTTCGACATTTCTACATATTAGAGGATCCTATGCCATCTTTTAAAGCCGACTTAGATAAGTTTTTAAACACTATTCCAAACCAGCATTACGTACCAGGCCTATCTCGATCTGCCAATTCTCCGGCTTGTTTCGTCCATCTCCTGGCCGTTTCTGATCACCTCCTGATTTCAGTCACCTTCAAGATCCCCAGAAATTTCCATCATCTGGGCGTGACTCGAAATGGGAGAAAAGCGCGAGGCACACCTTGAGGCCCTCCAGCAATCCAGCAATCCATCAACACCGGGAATGCAACCAACCCAGCTGCAGTGGCCCAAGGTATTTCGCTAGCATGCAAAGAGTCCTCCTCCGTGCAGAGGAAGAGAGGAGGACTCAAGACCCCGTGGTTTAGCCCCCACCATCAAGTACTGAGGGGTCAAATGCTTCAAAAATTGCGAAGGTTCCAAATCAAGCCAAACACCAGAGACTTGGGAGTAATATGCGATATCAAGAATGACTTATCACAAGTCTCTGAGGAGCGCCGAGTCAGCCCACCAAAGGTTGGAAGTGGAGAACCTGCTCTTTTCATCGGCCCCGTCCCGGATGGCGGGCTTGTACAAACGTACCAAAAAGCTCGCCACCAACACGGAGATTCCTGGGAGTAAATTCCTCCTCTATTTTCAAGAACTATTTGCATCAACACCGGAAACAGTATTGGAGGAGGTCCAGGGCTGCCCCGAAGAACACCATCCCCTTTTGCAGACCTTCATAGAACCCGAGATGGACATGGCCTTCAAGAAGATGAAGAGCAAAGCCCCATCAACATCTGGGATCTCTCATTTCTAACTTTCACTTCTCCGGACCCAAGCCCTGCCACTCCTTCAACATCTTTTCAGCCTCGCCCTCCATTCTCCCTTCTTTGCACCAGCGTGGATGGAGTCAGCCATCATCTTTATTCACAACAAGGGGCCCAGGGACATTCCAAACAACCATCGAACCATCGCCCTGGAGAACCCCTTCTTGAAGATGATGTCCACCCTACTAGCTGCTCGCTTCTCCGGATTGGCAGAGGATAGAGATCTCCTTCCCCAGTTCCGATTCGGTTTCCGGAGAAGCTGCTCAACCTCATATCCTTTTTGCGCCTACAGGTGGGAAAGCAGGTTGCGTGAGTCAATTTCTTGAACTTCCGTAAGCTCTCGGTTTTTGGAAGTAGGTTGCGTGGCGAAGTTTTGAAGTTCCGTTGGTGAGGGACAATTCGAGTTTCAATTTGAAAGTGTTTGTACATCTTAGTATATAGTCTTAGATCTTAGTCTTAGATCTCAGTACCCTACTTCTTCCGAATGCTATCCAGGTTTTTTTCTCTTCGACAAAGAACAGTACTTGATTTTGACAACAGTTTTAGATTTTAACCTTTGTTTATAAACAAGTAATTAACAATGTGATAAGAAATTACAAAACGCGGGATAATAACAGTTACAGATAGAACTAGAGAAAGCTAAACGGTAGAGCGAAATTGGCAATAGAACTCAAAATGAGGGAAGTTGTAGCAGAAGGTTAAAAAGCAATATGGTCTTGGAGCACTAGAGGAAGAAGTTGAGGCCTTCTTTGATGGGAAGAAGGATCAGCATTGGGGTTCTTGAGTTATTTTGCGGCCAAGCCTTGGAAACTGAATGGATCTCCTTAACGACAATTTGGTTTGCTGGTAAGGTCTGGAGTTCATCGTGCAAGCTTCGTTTTAGTTCCTTTAGGATGTTTTTTTGTAGCCATGATTTTCCTTATTCTCTTGAATCATTCTTCCATGTTTTTGGCGTTTTCCAGGAATCTTTTTCTTGCTCATCAAGCTGAAAAAAGAACTCACGATTTGAAAAACCTTCCAATTAATATGCGGAAACAGCAACCAGTAGGTACTTACTTCATTGTGTTCTATTCATAAGGTGACTTATGTCCCTACTTAGACACTTATCCTTCTCGTCACATACCTTGTGTTCTTTGACAGTTTCGTTAGATTGACACCCTTGGCCAACTGCTTCAAATTCAGCACCCGTAACTTTTGTTATTTCCATATATGGTTCATCAGGTCCTTGATTTTCAGAAGTTCTTGATTGAGCAAGGCACCCTAGGATTGAAATTTGTATGAGGATCATTCGGCAAATAATTAGCCATTTTACAAACATTGTTTGGCATTTCACAAGCATTTTATAATAAAACATATATTAAAAAATATTTAAACATGTCTAAAGATTGTTTGCCAAACAATTGGTTTATGATTTATAGTCAAAATGAATTTCGAAAACCTTTCGAAAAGCAATTTTTTTATTACAAGTGAATCATCAGGTGGCTTATGGTATAGTTCATAGAACGGGGCAAAACATGCCTTCAAGTTGTAATCGGTTTCAGCCAACATATGACCGCACAGATTGAAATTGGCAAAATAAAGGACCTTTTTCGAAAGCGAAACATTCTCATCATGATAGTGCCCATCGGTGTTTTTTTTCAAATTGCATTCCTCAGTTTTCCCTACGTTCATTATACTAATCATCTTGTTTGCCGTACATAACATAAATATTGAATAAAAGACCCATTGGGAAATGATACGATCACTTGCAAGTTCATCTGATTAGAAATCGGAATCAAAATATTTGTCAAACCGTTTTGATCGGATAGTTTCACGAATAGACGGCTCAGAGATGAAATGTTTGTCAAATACCAAACATTTCCGAAATTGTTAGGCAAACTTTGTGACAGAATGTTTCTCGTGTAGACGCACAAAGCTTCCATCATTGGTGGTCGCGGAAATGATTGAACCACTTTTTACATCAAAACTCAGATACGGAATTGAGGTCATTTCAGACGCACTCGACTCGAATGATCCAGTCTTGGGGAATAGTAAGTTCTCTCCACTACACGGCCTTGAAAGCTGCCTTGAATATACCAACAAGAAAACACGTGGAATATAAAGAGCTTCTACACAAAACAAACCAGGTTTCTATAGACGTTATTGCAACGCGTGCTATAGCTCTGCTGGCATGGCATTGTGGAAAAGACTGGTTAAATCATCCACTTACAGCCGGACGAATGGAGGAATGGAGGTTCACGTGGGTGAAAAAAACACGCGTCAAAGATCGTCTAGAGCCTACCCTCCCCAAGCAACCAAGAAGTCAATTATTAACAGAATTGTTGAAATTTAGGAAAGAATGCCTGGGCACATCAGGGAGGAGGAAAGCAAAGCTAAAGTGAAGAGTATAATTAAGACCTGGGACCTATCTACTCAGTGAAATCTACTCAGTAAAAGAATCCAAGGAAGCAACAAAGACATTGTGAAACATATCTTTTTGTGACGTGGAATATAATAAACCGTAAGGTCGATCAATATGAACCATACAAATTTAAAACTGTATATCTCGTGTTCTTGCAACCAGAAATAAATAAGTCATACATTCATTCAACTACCACAACCCAAGGTCCTTTCGACCTATAAGCCTCAGATCCTTCCTTTAAAAAGGCCTAGAGAAGCTCATTCTATGGCAACTGAAGGAAAAACACAAAAAAGGAACAGACTCGGCATTATCCGAAGGGTCATATGGATATCATTGTCATATCAGTGGATCTATGGGGGGAAAAGTAAAAAAATATTAAGGAGCAGGGATATCTCTTAATTGAGACATCCTTTATCGGAACATGACTCCTAACAAACAAACAAACCCTGTGATCCCATGCAAACCAGTGCAGGCCAGTTCAGCCTAATCTGGCCTTTTAACCAAAAACAGCAAACAGTAGCTAGAATCTCTATCTCTTGCGTTTTCGCACCAACTTTGCGGTTTATGCATAAAAAAGAAATATGAGTGGCGCCCTTCACTCTTTCCTAAGAAGTCTAGCACTGCCACACTAGAAAAGTGTAGATGAATCTCTTTTTCCGCCGGAAATCTGAAGACGCTAAGGGAGGCTATTTTGCTTTTGATCACAATTTTAGAAATGGGAGATCAACTGAGTGGCGCTTGCATCAGAAGGCGGCACTTTGTGATCCATCAATTTCGTTCAAAGTTCCTATGGTCCAAATTCTACAGAAACTATAGAATCTTGGGGTTTAACATCCAACAAAGCCAAATTGTTTGCTTAGATGATTGCCTCTCTAGTGTTTGACTTTTATGTCCACCTAAACTCCTGGGGCACTTAAAAGTTTCATTGATCGATCTTAGATTGCAAAATAAAATTGCAAGCATGTATCATCAATTGTGGTCAATGATTCTCGAAAAAAACTGCAAGCACAACTTCTTCAAGAATGTCACTCATCGGTTGAGAACGAACATAGTAACTCTTATTTGGAGGGCTTAATGGAAAAGTTCACATACTGTAAAATCCGAAGTTCAGTCATCATAGGTAAATGAGTCGTAGCTAAAGCGTAAACCAGAATAAAATTGAATTGATCTAGGCATTGCATCGCATTATCGAGAGAGCACATAGAGAAGATCGATCTTGCTTGCATTTTAAACTCTTTCCCTTGTTTAAAAAAAAGGATGGTGTTCGTTTAACTCGGGCAACTGACTCCGTAATGAATCTGCCTTCCTTAGGCCCAATAAAGTGCTCCAGATAACGAGTAATTTCAGCCCACTTCCGCTGACCATATTCGTCTGAGCCAAGTTCCCCTCTCAAAAACAATTTGCAAAAAACAACACACGCGTGTAGCATATCACATCAACAAGTCAATCTCTTCAGTGTGTGGAATAATGCGAACGTATTTCTCATTAGATTTTGAGCCATGCCTTGTGGGCATCTCTAGTTATGATGAGGTTACTACTCGATTTTCGCCTTCAAGGCACATCTACTCTAGTAGTGGCACCAGTGCTATCGATCTGGTGAGTTTCGGGATTTCAGTCAAAGCACCATCGTCGAGAGTATCGCCATGCAGCTCGCTGTGCACACTCTGTTATATGTAAACATGTTCTCATACAAAATTCATGGTTTTCATTATCAAAAACCGAGATCACGAACACGCTCTTTCCATTTGAGTCATTTCGACAAAGAATTATCTTGCTGTTAAGATTTCCCAGTGTCCATGATTTACTTCAAACAGCCATAATTTCGGCAATTTTTTGGTAGGACACTGAAAAATATGCACTAACCAAGGTTTTTCCTGTTTGGGCTAATGGAAATACTTGAGTATGGTTAGGGATAACGTGATTTTTGCAGCCGAATACTGAATTTATATTTCTCAAACTATGGCTTGATTCTATTCACCCGCTAAAATGTTTCCGTTTTTCTTCGGTGCTGCAACATACAAAAAATTTATAATACTTTCAAATCGAGTCAAAAGTGTAAAAATAATTATAACTGACCGCAACAATAACCAAAGCATCACTCGCAAAAGTATTAAGAAAAATCACTTTCAGTACATTTCAGTACACCGTTTGAAAACTACAGGCATATATTCTCTTACCATTTGAAATGGTCGGATCAACTCATCCCTAATTGCAAATTGCATCCTTAAATCTCTTAATTGTTAGGATGACGATAAAAGAGACTAAAGAAAAATGGAATTCTGTTCAACGTTCTCTAATCTCCTTTCTCTAATTACTCATTTTTTATGCCCATGCTTTAAAGAGCTAGGGATACTAAAAAACGTGTGTTTCAAGAATCTACTTTCATCACAAGCTTCAAGTTCCAAATCATCATCTTTTGAGATATTTTTGAGTAAAAACTTTTTTTGAAAACTAAAAAAACTATCTAAATCATCTTAATAGCATATGATCATCATGATCATGCAATTAAATTAGATTAACGCTATCTTTGGTCCTTAATCAGAAAACAGGACGGAATTGTTTTATAACATTCTAACTTTTTTGCTCTCTCTATATATAATAATTAGTACATGGATCTGTCAGTTTCGAAACGTGTGGAATGGTGTATTGGTCACAACAACCTAAGCAACAACACTCAGATTTCTTGTAATGTCTTACATATAACTCGGACACAATCTAACATAAGGAGTTAAACAACGCTTATCTCCAATGCACCCCTTTCTACCAACTTGCAGTACTGACGTTTAAGTGCAAAAAAAACTAGTCAAATAAACAATTATGACAAATCAGAACATTGCAAACTTCTTGGATAAGTTGTGTAACTTCGCCCCAATATTCGACAATGATCTCTAACTTACTGCTTTCCAAACCTTTTTAGGGAGGAGCACATCTTCGGCGTTGGTCGTTACCCTTCATTGAATAATACTTTATTGTCGGTCCTCTACATATTCAAACCGACAGAGCCGACACAGAGTAGCACAACGAGTATGGGATGGGGACGGACGGCTTCTGCCATGCTCTCGTTGTCCGTCGTGTCAATTCTCCACGGATTGTCGTCCAATCATTCGGTCTTCACATGTGCTACAAACGAAACACCTCTTGTTCAGCAATTTTCAAGTACATGGTGTACTTGCTCATGCTGTAAAAGACTCCCCGAACTCGCTTGCTCGCTCGATCCTTTGAGCTCTGTTCTTAGCATAACACGAAGATTGTAGACTCATAGGTGGCTTCTGGTTACTCGAGTAAATGAGACTCAATGACTACCAAAAGAGTCCATTGAGTATGGCGCGAGTGAGAGCAACAAGAGAGGTCTGGGTCTGAGCAAGAGCTCACACGCAGGACGACCCTTGACAACGCCGAGAATCAGCGTGAAGAAAATCAATTGCCAGAGATGCATTTGGAGATGTCTTGCCCCAAGATGTGCCCCACTCTCTGATTCTCTTCCAATCCACCACAGGTCTCCAGCAGATGGACCTTCCGATTTGAAACCATCTCCTTGGACCTTCCCCTTCTCAGATCCCCAATTGAGACTGGACAACCTATGACTTAAGTGGTCACCAAATACCTTTGTCTTGAACAACTGTCTCTTGATAGATAAGCGTAGATTTGGAAATCTGCGCCCAACCTCCAATCTGTGGCGGAGTTTTTCCGCCATTCGGCCAGCCGGCTGGTTTAGATTCTTGTGGCTCAACCGCCCCTGCTTGCTCCTGCTTGGACAACAACTGGCAGATCCGCTTTTGCACCAGCTCCAGCTTCAGCTTCACTTATATACTGACTGGCCGGGTTCTCCGGACCTCTGCTCAGCTCTGTGCATCATATCCATGTGCGAGAAGAAGCGAAGAAGCACTGCAGCGAGCAACGAGAATGCAACAAGTCCAAGAGCAGCCACAAGATCCATCCAGCTACAGAAAAGGACGAAAAATTCAGTTCAAAAATGGGCAGCTTCTCGTACAGTGGTGACTCTTGAACACACCAAACGATAACTCGAAAAGTGTGGAAAATACTGATCAAAGCCCATGTAAGGGGCTTGTGGTGTGGCCTCGGAAATGAAGTGGTTCTTACATGAGTGACAAGTGTTTGGCTTAGGGAGCCTGGTGATCGCGAGTCGAGTCCTGAATACATGTTTTCATGTATGAATTGTGTGTTTTAGTCGAACTTTTAGTAAGTTGTATTTTCATTCATCATCATTCATCATTCATGCATAAAAGAGCCGGATACCACACCCCCTTCCTGATTGTGTGTTTTTTAAGTTCCTTATATCAAGCAATCACTTTCTATCAAAACTTCCTTGAGGAACTTGCCCCAAGAAGTATGTGTTCCTTCCATAGCCCATTTCCATCTTTGCTTTGCGAAATGATAAGGGAGATAATCTGCATTGGGTTTGATTTAGAAACCAAATGAGGAGGAGCAAAAAAGAGCGTGTACAGAGAATAAGATTTCCTTATCTCATTCATCATAACAAACTTTGAGAGCACTCAAAAGATAGATGTTGTGTCTAGTTTATCTGGGCAATTACATTTCCCAGCTGTCAGTCTCCGAGCTAATGGGGACCGGAGCGATGCTCACTCCAGTTTATTTGCATAACTAACGACACAAATTTCTCGCTTTTCAGCGTCTTCAATCCACTTTCGAATTTCGGGGTCAAAGCTCTCGAGAAGTCAAAACGCCAATATAGTTAGAGAGATGGTCCATTTTGCACGATAATTCAAGACAGGTTGTGACAACCCACTGGCAAGCGAGCGTTTCCAACGCCCGAGTTCCACAACAAGTCCTGCTGTGATAATTCGGAAGAACAAGAAGAGAAAAAAATAATTCGGCTTTTCTTCTGATCTGTCACAAGCCCATCTTCCCCTCTGATCTGACAGAAAAACCCGCCACGATGGTGACAATTATATGGGGATGATCCAAAGAGCCAAACTGTTTTAATGCGACACCATGTTGGGTCAACGGCGACTCTGGTGTCAAAGATGTCTTCTGCTTCTTCTCTTGTTAATGAATACAAGTCGGGAAGCATCAACAAAAGAGTCCAAATCTCCTCTTCGAGCTCGGATTTCAGGACTCACCAATGGCGACCTAGTGAGTTCTCGTGATGAGCCAACTTTGACTTGTGAGCTGGAGACGCGTGGTAAAGAGACTATTGATTGGTACCTTAACGGGTCCCAAGTTTCATCCGGACGTGATTTCTCAGTGACAAATGGTCAAGATGGGAAATTGGAATGTCGGTCCCGCTTTGGTGATCAAGTTTCCCTGGCTTTTGTGTATTTAATTGGGAGTGTTCTGGAGGGAGAAGAAATTCCGAGTAATCCAATTGAGCTTACATTGAGCAAGTTTGGCAATCCTACGTTGATCAAAAACTCGTCTTTGACTCTCATATGCTCTTATGACATCTTGGAGAGTAATGTCACGTCACCACAAATAGAATGGATCCTTAATGGGCAACCGATGCCCACCAATAACCCTAATATCAAAGTGGAAACTGATTCTGAGGAGCAAGTGAGTAGACTGAAGATCGCCCAACTGCAACCCAGCCAAGATGGAAACTTCGGTTGCTTGGCCAGTCAGTCAGATCGGGGCTTCTCACGGTATCAAGAGTTGTCTGTGCAGGTTCGTTATGGACCTGTTTTCACTTCCAAGCCCCCACCTACCCAAATGGTTCAATATGGACAGGATTTCGTGTTGAAGTGTGTGGCCGATGCGTATCCTCCTCCCACAGTGATCTGGAAGCTCAACGGAACGGACATCAACGACTTGAAGACCAAAGATAGCTTCCAGAGATTGGGCGACCAAATCAGTGTTAAGGCAGCTGAGCCAGATCTGGTCGGAGAATTCCGATGCTTTGTCCAAAATGAGATGTCAGAGATTCAGGCCCTGGCTCAAGTGCAATTGGCGTGGGAATTGCCAATAATTGTGACTGATTCCCTACCCGAGTTAGTCATCCTCGAGGATGGTGGCATCAATCTTCATTGTGACGCCACTGGACACCCTGAGCCTCAAGTGGCTTGGATACGTGATGAAAGTGAGAATGTGCGTTTCCAAGGAAATGTGCTCGAGATCTCTGAAGCCAAATTTGAAGAGCACAATGGACATTGGACATGCATGGCCACTAATGTATTCGGTTCAAGCCAACGCCGAATTGTCCAAGTCACCGTGATTCGTAGAAGCCAAATATTTGCCAATGAGACGCGGATTCTCGGACATCTGAACACCAACCTGACTCTGAATTGTGCCCATTACACTGACCCCCGTGTATCGCAGACCCTAATGTGGCAAAAGAACCATCAGAGCCTTTCATCCAGCACTAATCTCACAGAGCTGTTCCTCCCTCGAATAGGCTTGGGCGCCGCGGGGGACTATATTTGCAATGTCTCCACCCCTTTCGATAGTGCGACCCACACTTGGAGTGTGGAAGTGATTCAAGTACCTGAAATCCTCCCCCTCCCGTCTGAGGTGAAAACACTTCGCGGGAGAAATGTGTCTCTTACGTGTGTAGCTAATGGCATTCCAACACCCAAGATAAGCTGGTTTAGGACAGGAAAAAGTGGCTCTCAGGATCCAGTTACCAACAACCCCACGTTAAAAGTCGACATGTCCGTGAATGACGCAGGAGCTCCCCGTAATTTTAAATGTTTTGCCTCGAATTTGCACGGCAATACGACTCGCGAAGTTTCGATCATCCCAGTCAAACCCACGGTGATGACCATGGCAAATAATACCAAACATGATCTCCCAGCTGGGCAGTCAATCACGTTGAGCTGCTCAGCCAACATTGATCCCTTGCTTGCCCCTCGATCTAATCGCGTTTGGACAAAAAATAATGAACGGCTCAATTTCCCTGCTGACGAGACATTTGAGATCAGTTATCTGCGCGCTGAGCACTCCGGCAGTTATGTGTGTACAATTCACACCGAAGTGGACACCATCATTATTTCACAAAGCGTAACCGTGCAAGCCAAAGCCCCCAAAATCTTGACGAAAGTCAAGCATGTAGGTGTGTTGATAGGGAGTCAGGTCGAGTTGAACTGCTCAAGTGAGGGCTTACCGAAACCAGAAGTCACGTGGAAGAACGCGTCCGTGACAGTGGGTTCCTCCGCCCATTTGAGATTGAAGAACGTTTCCAAAGCTGATGAAGGCGTGTTCTCGTGTTGGGCAGTTAATGAGTATGGAAGAGATCAGCATGAAGTCAGTATTCAAGTATTCAAGCCCATCACCGTCCTCCAAAGCCCCAAAGATCAACTAACAGATAGTTTAAGCAAAGTGATCTTCGAATGTCGGTTCGATATCGATGAGCGTCTTGTTAATGAGACTCGCATTCGTTGGATTCACAATGGAGAGTTGGATATGACGAACAGCTCCAAAAAGATCTCTCGTGGGCGAGCCATAATTCAAGATAATGTTCTTAAAACTAATGAAGGTACCTACACTTGTGAGGCATCTAACCGACTAGAAACTCTCAACGTCACTGCTCGGTTGACCGTCCTGGGGGAGGCTCCTCTCTTCATTTCCACTGAAAAAGATGTGAGGGGTCTGGAGGATTCAAATGCCACTATTGCCTGTCAAGCCAATGGTCTACCAATACCCAACATTACATGGACCAAAGATGGTAAAAACATTCTTGGTCCCTCCGCCGAACGCTTTGTCATGTCAACATTGGGCGATTTGTCAATCCGTTCGGTCCGTTTAGAGGATCAGGGAACATACGTCTGTCAAGCTCGAAATATTTATGGTTCCATCGAGACCTTGAGTGAATTGCAAGTGATAAAAAAGGCAGCGCAAGACTCCCGGGGGCTCACCCGAGAGCTAACGAAGAGCGTTCATGACAATGTCACTCTCCCTTGTGACGTTTCTTACGACCCCAGAATTCACGAGGAGACAGAGTTCATATGGAAGCGAGAAGGCCAAGAGAAGCATTTGTTAACGAATGACAAATATAAGATCATGAAAAACACGTCCTTGTTCATCAATCAACTGACCTTGGAGGACAAAGGAGTGTATGAGTGTACCGTGAAAACCCCATTTGAGAGCATAACTGTTAAAGTATCTCTACACATCAGTGGAGAGGCTCCTCGAATTCTCTCGGAATTGGACAAGAAAACCTTGTACGAAGGGGACAATTTGCGCTTGAAATGTTTGGTGCGTGGCGTCCCCACACCCAAGTTAGATTGGCTTTTTAATGGAAATATTTTAGGACCAGAAGTGTTGGAGTTTCTTCCAACAGGTAGTGATGAGTTCATGGAGGCGCATGTTGTGATTCCAACCGTGTCCAAAGTCAATGAGGGTGTCTACCAATGTCAAACCAGTAACTTGTACGGGTCAGGGGTGGCCAAGTTCAGTAAAGTGGTGGTGATTCGTAGAACTGAGGTTAACATCGCGTCCGAGGATGCCAAAGAGCTGTCTATTCATGCTGGAGAGAAGTTGAAGATCCCTTGTAACTTCAATAATGATCCATTGAACAGAGTGACCAACATTCAGTGGACCAAAGACGGAAAACCAATCGAGATCAGTGCTCAAGATCGCATTGACTTTGGCATTGATGGATCAATCACAATCGCAGATGTGCAGAAGCGCCATGAAGGCAATTTCGTGTGCAATGTGACCACTGTCTTGGATAATGCTTCAGATTTTGTTGTCCTGGACGTGGTTGTCAACGCCCCAGTGATAACCAGTCATAGCGACGACCAATTGATCTTCACCGGGGACACAGTCGTGTTCCTGTGCCATGCCAATGGCATTCCTGAGCCCAATGTGGTGTGGAAATTCAATAAGACCATGACTAAAACTAGTGGTAAGGAGTTCAAGATCGAGAAAGCAATCACTACCGACACTGGCAATTACACGTGCATCGCAAGGAACGCCTATGGAGAAACTCGACAAAACATGATGCTGACAGTGGTTGGCATCCCTGCCTTCAACTTGGAACACACGATTCGAGAGGGAACAGGTTTGCTGATCCCTTGTGTGCAACCATCTGAGCAAGTCTCCTTGGCGTGGCGACATAATGGGGCCCTGATTTTGCCTTCCAAATCGTTTGTGTTCTCGGACAAGGGTCTGGAGCTAACAGCAGTCGACGAAGAGCATACCGGGGTGTATTCTTGCCATATCGAGACCGTTCAAGGTCATAAGAGAGTGCTGCAAACTCTGGTCAAGCTCAAGCCGAACATTCTACTGAGTGAGGGTGGACCAGTTGATCTAAAAGAGGGACAAGACATGAACCTGAAGTGCAAGACCATTCCTGGGCTGGATGCCAAAGTCTTGTGGAAGTATGAAGATCAGTTTTTCATCCAAGGTGGCTCGAGGGACATTCGGAAGAAGGGTTCTCTCTTGACGGTCTCCAAAGTTGAGCCCTCGGACTCTGGAACCTATTCTTGCGTTGCCATAGCCACCTTTGGCCAAGACACCATTGATTACCAAGTTCGCATTAATCCCATACCACAAGAAGTGTCTGCCAGCTGTGATCCGTCTCATATTGCCAAAATCTCCGATATTACTACCATGGACAACGTCACAGTGCTGGTTCAGTGGAATCTTCCATCCGTGAACCGCTCTTGTTACAAGCATCAAAAGTTCAGTTGGTGGACCAATCAAAGCCTCAGCGAGTTCAAAGAGGAGGTCTTGCCAGTTGAAGCATCTCAATTTCAGCTCACCAATCTACGCCCGGATGTGGGTTACTATGTTCAAGTCAATTTGGTGGCACCTTTCAACCAGCAATCCTTTGGCGAGACCCGATCGTTTGTCGTGGAACCAGTGTCGGCTAATAATGATTTTGGTTTTGAAGAGGACTCCATTCCTCTCTTCGTTCTGGCTGCAGTGATTGGAGTGTTGTTAGTTCTCTTTCTTGTTCTCGTTTGCTTGTTCCTCAAATGGAAAGCAATATCCAATTGCCTCAATTCCAAGGCACTCAAGGCTAAATCCAAGAGCAATCTGCACCCCGGTCCAAGCGTCTATGAAATTGGTCCTCCGTCTAATCGCTTGTCGCTCCAAGTCAATCCGGACGATTTCATGCAGAACTTGGCACCACAGTGGCCGGAGCCCGAACCAGCTTTTGATGACCAGGACATCAATGAAAGGGGAGATGAAACCGACGCTTTTTTAAAACCTGAGGCACGGCGGCACTCTCGAAATTCCATATCGAGCTCCTGGTCTAGTTTGTTCAATGTTCCCAATAGTGGGACCGAATCCATTCGATCCTCCACTGTGAGTAGTGGAGCGGGAGGGAGAGTCTCTGGTAGTCCGTACAAACCATCAACGTATTCAAAGGCTCCAAGAGTCACGTTTGCCGTGAACGGGAAAGGCTACAGGAGGGATAAATGATGATGTTCTTTCTTGTCTATTTTTGTCAAATATTTAGAAACCGTTTATCAGAATAAACTTGAGCCACGTAACTTTTTAAGCTTGACTCACTCAACCTATAGTGCGATCTTTTCCTGGAGGTTGGGATTAAAACGAACTCTCATATAAACAGAAATGCACAAAATGTGCTAAAACGTGGCAAATTATAAAGCAAGAAGCAAGAGTCTTTTCCATAAATTAGTCAAAGCCCCCAGTGCTGCCAATAGACGTATTTCTCAAAGTCATAAATTTGACTCAATCACTCTTGGCTTGTTTGATTTCAAACTTCACTCCCCCCAACCAGGTATCTTTTCAGATGGTTATTCCCCATTCATTGATCTCATGATTCAGACAGGGCTCTTGCTCCAAAAACTGAAAGGGAGCTTTCGAATTCTTACAGCAGTTAATTTGCCCTTGCTATTTTCTAAGGGAGAATCTTCCATGTGGACCATAGATGGGTGCTTCACTCTGAGAGAGCAATGGTACTCTAAGCATCTTAAAAGGGCAAAGATATGGTCCACAAAAAGTGGCCCACTTAAAGACACAACTATCAGGACAAGCGAATCCCTTGCAGAACCTCGAACCGGGTGTTCTTGAAGCTGGATTCTCTAAGATTTATCTTCGTCCCAAGCGTCTAATTGGGAAATAAATGACATCATTTCTTGCCTCGTTCAACTAAGGCATTGTAGCTCTATCGCGTTATGATTGGTAACTAGTCTCTTGAATCAAGCTACCTATGAACTAACCACCACCTTCTACTTCAGATATTGAGAGTGCATTTTTTATGGATTTCGTTGACGTCGTTTCGACCGGTGTTTTGTGAAAGCCTAATCCAAACAAAAAGTCAGTCCCATCTTATCTATGTGGTTGAATAAGAGTCAGTGAAAAAAGTTCTCCTTGAGAAACGCAAATTCGGGCACTGACTGGTCCCTTTCTGTTTCCTTTCCTCTTGGTGGTGAAGGTTGCTCATGTCAACATCAGGAGTGGGTGTTCCTTCCTTAACACCTTGTTCCACGTTAGATGAAAGAAATATGAACAACACTAACTCTCATTCGGTTTCGTATTTCAGGTTGTTTGGACACTGGAGACGGATCAAATTTTTGGACCCTCTCTCGCTTGTTTGCATGGAAACAAGCTGACGGGCAATACGTAATATTGGGACATCAACGAGCAACTAGCGTTGGGAAAACAAGCCTCTTCTTTCGGCTCAGTCATCATTGGAACGCTGATGCCTCCATAGCAAGGGCGAATGTTCAAGGCCACCCACGGGAAGTCCGTTCTCATTATAACATTGGATGAGACGAATGTGAGACTGGAGGACTTTTCAAGCTTGAAACGAATCCAACATGGATCGCAACCATCTTTGTTTTTTGTTTTATTCCAAACAACTCAATGGAAGCAGAGCGTGCATCACTTGATGAACATAGGCAAGCTCTTCAGATGTTCAGTTATCAGTAAAGCATGCTCAGATTTCAGATTTCAGATTTTCACGACCAAACGAGGATGAGGCTTCATTTGGCAAGGGTGTTCCCCATGAATAACGAAGGTCATTTACTCGATCCATTTGCTTGCCATCTCGGTCTGAAAAGGGAAAGAAAGAGGCTGAGAAAAAAGTTACGAGCGTTTATGGTCGGCAAGGAACTGTGTAGAATACGTTCCTTCCGAGCTTTGTTAGAGAGAAATCACCTTCACTGGATCAATGGAAGAGCATTGAGACCTCTTTCTTCCTCTGTCTCTCTCTCTCTCAATGAGCTTCTCTAGTTTCGACTCGTGGGTGCTCTACTGGATATATACGTATATTATTAGTATGTGGATGGAAGCCACCAAGCCAGCAACCAAGGAAGCAAGCAAGCATTCATTGGTGATGGTTCCAAACTTCCAACTCGTCCCGAGCTCGTTCCCCTTTTCCCACACCAGATACGTACGTACGTACATACGCGTGGATAACAGTACTTTGTCCGTAGACCCAGTCGTGCAGCGATTTCGGTGGCGCTTTTTGAGGCGGAATCCATCTTATGGGAGAGGGAGAAAGAAACGAGAAGTCCTGCGTGTGCCAAGCAGCATCCAAACTACGACACTGGCAAAAAGCGTGGATGATCGTCAACCTTTTAGACCGCCACTTCTTGGGCCTCTTCATCTAAGAAATGGACGACTTTAGGGAACGAGTCGGATGACAGGCCGGACAAAAGATCCCCACAATAGAATGTGAGACACGAGGGACGGAAGGGTGGCGATATTTTTAGTGCCCTATCTCGGCGTTCCATTTACGATGTTCGCTTCGTCCCCACATGATGTACGCGTACATGTACGTACAGTGGCACGTAGCGTGGAGGGCCGTTCCTTCCTTCGATGTTCCCGTGTGCCTTCAATGATGAAGGAAGAAGCGTCTTTTAAAAAGAAAACCATTGTATGGCTTGTCGTTCCTCGATCTCACGCGCGTCACAGATTCTTTGCCTACGTGCTAGATGGACAGGTTTGAACACATTTATAAGTGGAACCTGTCAAGCCGCATTTGGGTCTGGCTTTCTCCCAATGCTGGACGTCGTATTCCAAAGAATCATGGGAAATTTGACCCAACAGATGAAGGTGCCTAAGATCTCCAACCTCGGATATGTAGTTAGTTGGTTTTCGACAACGGAGGGAGTCAGCTGAACTCGTGGAGAAAGCTTGAGCTAAAAACCGAGGGCGTGAACCATGGCCATGCACCACCGTGGACCGATCTAACGCTGAAGGAACGAGGTTGTATTTTGGAGTGGGTACCAGCGTTGGCACAGACGCGAACCAGCATTGAAGGGGACTCTACTCCAAGGGCCTTTCTCTCGGCCTCAGTTTTCACTTCAGCTCCCTCCGAAGCACATAAGCCCAAGTCAACGGACGCGAAGTGGTCGTCGTCGTCGTCGTCAAAGTCGTGGAAGAAGGAGAAGTAGAGCTCAATAACAGACGAAGAAAACAAGCCAAGGAAATGATTTTAGGTTTCTGGGGGTGGGTGCTTTCATGTGGGCCGCGCAAAAATATCCCTCCCCAAAGGGATCTGTGAATTTATGGAATGACAACAACTCGTGATTTCGGCCGGAACAAGTACGACAAAAACAGGACGACAAGTACATCCCAGAGAGTAAAAGCCCATCTATCATGGAGCGGCGGTGTGGAACATTGTGCTCCATTTTTTGGACCGTGTTGATTCAAAGTGTCAAGTGCCAGTTCCACGATCCAGCTCAAATTCAGCCAGGTGAGATCTCAATATCAAGCAAGAGATAAGAGGGAACATAATTTTTATTGACAATACACTCTAATCGGTTTCTTGATCGGAAAGTTTTTCTTTCGCTTTCTTTGGTGTGGTTTGGCGATGGCTCGTAAAGCTCTATATGCCAGTAGGCCCGAACTTTTTGAACAATTCCAATGATTTATGGCTCCAACCAGGATAGTCACCGGAAGTCGTTGTCAGATTATCTTTTATGTCTTGTCCCATGCTTGGTCACATATTCGGGGAAAATTGCGAGTAATATTCAGTCACGATTTGGAAAGGGAAATTGAGATGGTCCATGACCAAAAAGAAGAAACTACTCGGAGCTGTCGAAAATGTTCATCCATCAAAAAGGCAAAGTTTTGACTTTTTTTTTCCTGCAAGGAAAAGAAAAGGGTTTCAAACCCACATGCGTGTACAGCAATGGAAGCAATATCTGTAGTTATAAAGGAAAAGCAACGTTCCAAAGAATACCTCGAGGTAAAGTTTTCCATTCCTGGCCCTTGTGTTAGGCCAACTTTGGGTTCTAATTTGGGTGGACGGAACACATTGCAAATTCGTACTTTGACCCCTGGTGAGGGCTGCTTTGTCTCCTAATGCGCCTTGCACATGCCACCCCAGTTTCAGAAATCACGCCTTTTACCCATTGAAGCCGGCTCCAGGTGTAAAAATGAACCCTTTTGTTCCTCTCTGTTTTTTCATTTTTTTTGCTCACAATTCCTTTGGAGCTACTTTCGTGTTCGCAGCAAAAGATCAGACAAATGTCCTGAACGAGACATGATTGGCACCTCCCCGACAATGCCAATTATGGCTATTATCAATTAAATGTATTTCTTGAATTTACTTGTTTTGGGATGGGTTATATCTTAATAGTTCCACGAAAATATATGAACCACTTTTGTTGATTGCCATGGGCAATCAATCGCAGTTTGTGACAACTGACCTGTAATGGCTGAAAACGGAGCCTAATTAGGAGTTGACCAATGTCCACTGAGACATTTTGAACCATTATGGGCTTGGGTGCCAAAGAACGAGAACGGCTTGTTTTTTGTGGATGAAGTGAGAAACCAACCCCCAAGTTCCACGTTTTTCAGATGCCTTATCGCTCTCTCTTATCAAGAAGCTCCCATATTCTTCAAGTAAACGAAGGCCAGTCTTTGGGGAAATGCAAAAAAAGCAAAACACCATGCATAAAGTTCTCCCAAAAGGGACAATTTACATGCAAAGTGGATTAACATGCATCCGCTCCCCTCTCCTTCACAACATTCTCGACAAATTGGTTGAATCGTATTCCATGGAGCGCAGAAAGACCCATGCTTCCGGACGTCCAACATAACTATCAACCCTCCTCCCCCATTTTAAAGAGGGTTTTGGGGGGTTCGAAATCCAGAAATACGCAACCTTTACTTGAAATCAAATATGGCTTTCACCGCACCTGAGTCGCATCGTCATTTTCAGGATGCGAATTCCCGGACAAGTGGGAGGGCGGATGGTTCCTAATCAACGAGAGGGATCCCCTTATGGTCTCGAAAGATGAATTGGGAATCCTGGGCATTTGCTTCCAAGCCGTGGAGAGTGCCAACGATCAACAGCAATTCATCCTCTTCGAAAGGTAAGCTTAGTTCCCAACGAACGAGTACATCTGGGCGCTAATCACTAAGGTTATCAAAATTATGCATTAAAAAGGACCTCAATATGCAAACAAAGATGCGAAAAAAACAAGCCCAGGATGCAAATAAGGATGCGAATAAGCTTCAAAGATGCTTTATATTATATAATGTGTGTTATATAATGCACTTATCAAAAGCAAACTTGAGTATTGTCTTGAGTTTTTTAGCCACGCTGCATCAATTAACAAATTACTTACACTACAGAAGAAGGCTTTAAGGTGGATAGTTATGTCAAAGAGAAAAGCTCACACGGGTGCTTACTTCAAAAAACTTAATGTCCTCAAAGTTACTGACATGGGCATAGCCCAACGGTTAAGCTATGTATTTCGCTGCCAGAGAGACCTCATTCCCAAGAGTGTGCGCAATTTCAATTTCAAAATGCAGAGGGGAAGGTTTCTTCATGCAGCTTTGCCATTAGTTCGACAAGCCTGGCAACAAAAACTGCCAGACTTTTTTTTTGCTCAAACTTGGAATTCGTTTCACACCGAACATCAAATCAAAAATGACCTAAAAATGACACTGAGGCAGTGGACTGGGTATGTGAGAGAGAAAATAGTTAGCTCTTATTCGACGACATGTAAAATTAAAGACTGCTTTGTTTGCCAATAACCTGGGTGCCTTTGCTGAAGTTGGATTACTTTCCAAGGATGAAATTTGCTCTTGTTGAGGCCACTTCATAGGACAAATACTGGTGGACTGATCCCCAAGCTGGAAAACCCTTGACCCGACAAGAAATTTGGGCCCCATGAAAACAAGCCGTTATGGCTTATGGGGATCCTTGGTCTCACTCAAATATATATATATTGTAACAAAACCATTTCAAACCTTTGGGACCTAAATAAATACATACTCAAATACATACTCAATATTGTTATGGAATACTGAGGTATCTTAAGCAATTTGCTGACCAGGACACAAATATTCTAATAGCTGTATGCTCTGATTCCAGTGGATCACCATCTGAACAATAATCAGAGACTAAACTTCCTTAACAATTACAAGTATTGCCAATACAACAACTTTGACTTGTCCCCCACCCTCCCAAGAAATCAAAAGCCAGTAGGGACACTTCAAGTTTGAATGGCCGGTGTTCGGCATGGGTACTGTGAGCACCGCATAGGCAGGAAAATTCAAAGCTAGAGAGCTCTTTTGATCGCAGAGACCACCAGTTTGTATACTCTAGGAAACCTACTTGTTACTTTTAGAAATCGACTCCAGCCAATGTCATTCTTTAAAAGTGCTCAATGGGTTGGTATTTATGAGGTTCTTTTTGATAAAATATGCTCATTCAACATTTCCAGTTTATTGCACAATCATCTATGTGCCCTAGGAAAGAGATAATAGGGCGGACCATGAATTGTCAAGTGCAGACCTACGTCAGGGGCGTCAATTTCTCATTAAAATAGTGACAATACAAAATTTCGGCCCAAACAAAATCAGTCAAACGAAGCCTAAAGTGCATAAAAAAATGTGAAAACGGACCAAAGATGCAAAGGATGCAAAAAGAGGCTCAGGATGCAAAAAGATGCACTTAAGGGCCCAGGATGCAAACAAATGTTATTTGCGTAAGTTTGAGAACACTACCAATCACGGTCCCACCAACTACGTAGAGTATACGTAAATCCTCCTTGTACCGTGCATACAGTATGTCGGCTACAAACGCATCCGTCAATCTGTCATCTTCTTCCCGATTACTCATCGCCCATAATCCATCACGAAGAACTCCGGATAGCGTAGATCCGATCCTCGTCCAGTTTTCATTCCATACTTTCTGATCGACCCACACGGTTCATAACACCAAGAAGGTTGGGATTCGTTCAATACAAAAGGTTCAATATTTGCCGAGGGAGGACTCGATTTCCTTTCAAGAAGCCACGGGAAGCCATTCCATTCAGGAACCACGGTCAAATGCATTTCCACCTGGCAATGAAGATACCCTTGCTACTTCCAGGAGGGGACTTCCTCTTGTGAATAGCCAGCCAAGCTGTTGACGACGACAGTGGATTGTTGGACAGGACAGATCCTTTTTCTTGTTCTTTTTGGGAAAGTGCCACGATTTGTGGAAAACACCATCCATCAGGATTTGTGTATTTTCGAGCACTCTTTGAGCGAGATATCTTTCTCGGCCCTGGGCTGGTAGATTAGAGGGGCATCATTTTCCCACATCTCGCTCGCCTTACTACATTTGAGCGCACCAATTATGTGTGCCATCGTCCTCCTACCAACATTGGCCGTCTATTGTACTACAGGTCATTTGCATGATATTTGCTGCTGTCCTGGGCACACTCTTCGATGGCTTCCAAATCTCCACTTCTGCATATCATTCCCACTAATTCTACCAAAAGAGACTAATTTTCTGGGGTTAGCACGAGTTCGTTGGCAAACACAAGCTTTACTCAGCCTTTAAGCCATTGAGATTGTTCTAAGAAGACTTGCTTCCTAAAATGACCATGGGCCCATTCTCGTGTGGAGTACCTGGGCCCTAAGTGTTTGCCAACTCTTCTATTAGATCATCGCCCCAAAGTAAGCCTTGAAACAAGCATGAGACTGCTCCTTATATATTGCGCAATTGAAGTATTAAAGAATAAGCGAATACAGAATGCGTGCCAACAATGAGTGATTCTTTCATTGGTCTCTTTTCACCATTGTTTCGGTCGGTTTCTCCCAATCCCTTTATTGTATACGAACTTCATTTGATCCGTAAGATCAGCATAGCTATGAATTGGTCTAATTGTCAACGGGCCTCCATCTGGACCCACAATGTTTGGTTCGGGTTCCCCAAGAACGTGTTGGAGGCTCGCCAAATATCTTTGGGAGTCTGAGCACAAGTTTGAAAGCGATATCTACTCAAAACTGCAATGAGCCCCACTTTAGCCTCCAGCATGGCAAACCGCATGCCAATACAGTTCCGAGGGCCTTGACCAAACGAAAGGAACGTGTAAGGCGGCCTTTGTCTGGCCACATTGACGTCGAAATTTTTGGGGTTGAACTCCTTAGGGTTGCTATAGTAGCGATCGTCGTAATGGATAGCATGCACCGGGATGGTCACATTCGACCCCTTGGGGATCACCACATTGTGTCCGGGTATCTTGTATTCTTTGGTACAGACGCGTCGCAAAATTGGAATGGGCGTGTGGATACGGAGCGTTTCTTGCAGGACCGCATCCAAGTAGGGCATGCCCATTATGGTGGAGTAGTCGGGAAAGTCTTGGCCGTGTTCCAAGTTGTTCATGGCCTCGTCAATCTCGGCCAGGAGCTCATCTTGCACCTCCGGGTTCATGGCCAGTTGGTAAGCGCAATAGGTCATAGTCATGGCCGTGGTGTCGTATCCCGCCACCAGAATGATGAGAGCCGTGGCTACAACCATCAGCTCATCAATAGCCCCCGTCTTGACCTTATGATTCAGCCGTGAGTCTTGATCATACTGATTAGAGTCCTCAGGTTTGAGCTCATCCTCGACAGGTTTGTTATTGGCGTGTATGGCATCAATCATCAAGTCAATGAGGTCGTTCTTGCGGGTTTGGGTCTCCATTCGGTGTTTGATGGTGGCCGAGATGGCGCCATAAAAGAACATGGCCTCGTCGGGTTTGAAGAAACTCACCTTCATGGTCTTGCAAATGAAATTCAAGCCCGGGATAAGGCTGCAGAAAAGTTTCAATTGATCCTTGGCGGTCCTGGTAAAGACCGACTTAGCATTCCTCACAAACTCCGACTCGTCTTTGGCCAAGAACGACCCCGAATCCACTCCATAGGCGCACGTGGCGATCGTGTCCATGCTGAACTTCCCAAAGATGGCCTTCAAGTCGATGGGCACTTTCCCTTGGGCGGATTTTCCCATCTCGTTTGTCAATTTCAAACTGATGGCTTTCATGAAGTGCATCATCAACTTCATCTTTCCGGATGTGAAAATGGGCGAGAACGTGGATCGAACATCCTTCCACAATTCACCCTTGAGAAACAGTAATTGCTTTTGCCAAATCGAGTCGGTGAAGGTTTCCGCATTGTTATTGGTGAATGGATTCAGGTCACCAAAACGGTCCACAAAGTGATCAAAGTCTTTGGCAAGAATGCCCCTGATTAGAGTGGGATCGATGATCACGATGGAGGGAGATCCAAAAGGGCCAAAGGCGCCGTAGAAAGGCTGGGTTTTGAAACGGTCGTACTGCTCTTGAACCACATACGCCACATTGGTTTGCCTTAGCAAAACTTTTTTGTGAGCCACAAAGTCGTTGCCCACGGGGAAAGTCACGTCAGAAGCGTAGGGCACCCCTCTGTCCGCCCAATATCGCATTCGCCATTGAAACCAGAGGTACACGCCCACCACCAAAGCCAAAGCTCCTCCCATGACTTCGATGAACATTTTTCGAGGGAGTTTGCCCTAGTTCTATATGTTGCTGTCGTTGTCTCAGGCTTTGAACGATTGAGTTAAACTACTCTATATGCAGTCCGTCAGTGAGCATTTATAACTCGGTTGCCTTAACACACACGCACACACACACACACTCAGGTCAATGGGTGCCGGCCGCATTGAACCCCTATCGAATACGTTTTTCGACGACTCATGAAATGCTTGCCCGACCTTACAGACGATCAATTCATACTATCGGAATTAAGTGCATTGTTGTCCTGTAAATACAGTGTAGGCCATAAGGAATTGGGTACCGAAAACACCATTCGTTCTCATCATGAACCTTAGTTTGCAGAGGAAAATGAATTATGCATCCTGGTTTCCGTGTAATAACTAAATAGGTTTTAGGGTCAATTCTAGTGACCATAGAGGCTTAACGTGCCTTCGAGAATCCAGGCTAATCAGAACAATGAAGTCCGACTCTCTTCTTTGTTCCTTGGGCTTCTTCATTATTCAATTTGCTGCCCTCAAATATTCGTGAGGAGTGGTATGTAGTTGCTGATCCAGTAGCCTCCTCCTTTAAGCCACACTTGGACAATTCTTGATCAAGATTCCTGATCAACCCTCTATATTCAAGGGCTAGCCAGATCCGTGAATTCCAACTCGTTGGGAGATCAGATATTATATCATCCGAAAACTAAATAAAGGAAGATTTATAACCCTTTTATCTTGAGCTGCTGGGGATCCCATTCCCAGTAGTGGTAAGTTAGTGTGCAAAAAACACCAATATCCTTTGCTATTACACACACCGACCCTTGCAAGTCTCAGAATTCCTGTTGTGCTTCCAGGCCGAACGAAACGCAACTTTAGCCTCCCCAATTTGTTAGGAAAATTGTCCAAGTTGGCCAATATTGAGAAAACCAATGAAGTTATTTGGTTCCAACTGTTCCACTACCCATCCCTCTCTCATCTGGAGCATTCAAAAAATGTTTCAGACCAAGGACTTGGCTTCGGAAAAGTCTTTTTTTACCTTTGACCAAAGTTCGTCAAGAAGAATTGTCAACAAGCAGGGGAATCAAAGCTTACTCCTTTGTCCGAAACATTAATCGATCAAATGAGGATAGCCGTTAGTCACAAGACTAATCATTAAAGTTTGAATTAGAACTTTAGGTGCCCAATTCTATATGTGCTACCCTACGTTAGAGCAATAAGTGCCACGCGTGTCCAGCAATTCACCAACAAACCCGATGTCATTTTGCATGCATACCGTATTTGCTCAGCTCGATCATTACGATGTACTTTCGTTGAAGAAACCAATCCCTTTGATGCTCTCCTTGATATCTCATTTTTTTCCCTTTTCGACGTTTGATCTATCCCTCTGTACTTTTCATGTGTGGTTGGCTGTTCTAGGATTCAGAAATGCTACCGATGCATAACAATTCAGGAGCGCCACGAGAATGTGCTCCAATTCCGAATGAGCACTTGCGAGCCCCCCAGTCAAGTGCTCTCCGAGCCCGAAGTGGATCCTCAGAAGTTGTGCCAAATGATCCCTCCAGATGAGCCATTCAGTACCTTGGTCCGCCTTTCCGGGGAGGACTCACCTTGTCCATTTGACGGGGAATACTCCTTCACCTATTCCATGGGTAAGAAAAAACACCGTTTGCAAGTGTACTCGTACATCTACGGTGAGCGGGTGAGTTCACCATGCAGTCCTGCACCCTCATCCTGGATGGGCATAATCATGGACTTGCCGACTATGGATCTACGTATATCTACGTATATAGCTATACCCCTTGGTGGAGAGGGGAGAGGCGAGGGGAGGAAAGGGAAGGAAATGGCTCCATTTTCGTCCCACAAAGCCAGGATCATCGAAAGCGAGAGGGACGGAGTGAGTGCCTTCGTCTTTTGGGACCAGGCGTATACGTCAAACGGCATGGCCGATCCAATTTGTCTTCCACTTGACTTCGCTCAATGGTCCAGACCTCTTTTTCCCCGAGATTTGAACAGTCCCAGGTCTGCACTTAGAGCAAAGTGCTCCCAAGTGTTTGGCAAACATCAAATTGAGGTCGAGAACAAACTGGCATCAATCATGCATGCATGATGCACTTGCAACTCTTTGATCAAGGATGGTCTCCAGTTTTTTGACAATCCTCCAACTTATCAAAAGTTCTGAACACCTACTATTCACATCTTTAGAGAGTACGTTTTGGAGGGCCCAGTGGGAACTTGTTGTAAGTGTGATCGCAAAGTTTGCCTCTTTCCTCGTGCGTTCATGTGAAGACTTCACATAGGGTAAACCGCAGTCCTGGCTTGGACATGAAGGGTCATTTTTGCATCCATTAGGCAAATTATTCGCTTAATCGATTCGCTCCCCTGCCCTAACTCTCTCCCGTCTCAGCGATAGCCTCTCAATGAACCCTCGAGATCCAGCAGGTTAGACGTGATAAATCTATCCTAGATCCACAGGAGTCATACAACCAACGATTAAGGTTTTCAATGAGCTTGTTCCACTTTCAGGTCAACAACAATGCCAACAGAAATCTCGCTCTCAACTGACGTCTTGTATGACTTCAGACCAAGTTGCTTTCAAATTCCTTCCATGCCACGGGGGACCCGGAATGGGTCAAGGTAAGGACGGGTCAATTCCCTACTAAAATTGAACCTATAGCTCCTCATGGGATGGGAACCAATTCCATAATCAAACTGCGAGGTCCTCAGGGATGTACCTCCAAATCAGATCTCGTTTGACCCATGCTCCATGTAAGGTTGATCATGGATATCGTAACGTGTCTAGATATCTATGGGTTAATCGATAAGAATAACTGATTTCACACAATCTAATGGGAATGCAAAGAGGAAAGATGGGGCTGGGTGCAAACCATCATCTGATCTCGAACCAGGATCTGGTTCATAATTAGATTTGAGCAGATGCCTACAATTAACTTGCAGACCCATCTGCTGCGTGGAACCAAATGGAAAGCAACGTGTCAATTTCGAAGGGTAAACAAATCAGCCACCTTTCCTTTTTGCGGGCTTGTGATTGTCTACGTTCAACTACTCCCTAGGGATCCCTAGGGATCTGGTATTCGAAAGGGATGATTGCTAGAGCCTCGGTAGATTAGATTTCAAGTCAAGACACGCGTTAGTTAAAGGGTTAGATCAAATAGAGTCCGATGGTAAAGTCTGGGAACAATGGAACAACGGTTCCTGAACCCCAGAGGATTGTTTCTCTAAAAAGCTTAGTTGAAGGCCCTGACATAGATCCTTAGACCAACGGTGCATGGCCATTGATTTTGGTTCTTTTTCTCTCTCTCTTTCTTGCTTCAACAACAGCTGAGGAAGATATTACGATGATAGCAAAATTTGTTTTGGAAAGACAAGAGACTGGAGGTAATGTCGATTTAACTCACACACCATTACCAACACACACTTTTGGATCTTACCCCTACTAGAACACACGATTTTGGCCCCGACTAGAAATCATGCACTGTATCTTGGCCAGATCATGAATCACTAGAACATGGACGGGGATGCCGGAGACCAGAATTGACAAATTAGACGCCATTGAACGCATTACATTTTCTTTCAAGTGAGGCTAGCCAAAAGTCATTGTGATCCCATGAGTATTTCAAATTTTAGCTCAATCGAACGACTAGGTCACAAGTTTGCTTTCTTAAAGCGCAGTATTTATAAGTGCACATAATGAATGATTCAGCCCTTTTCTGAAAATGAATTACCACAAGAGGGCAAACCTATTCATTCTTTGGAGAGCTCTGTAGTGAGAGTCCTTCGATTGAGATGAAGATTGAAATATGTAGTTCTAGCGACCTGGGCCCAGTCTCATATGAAGAAGAGCGCAGTGGGTTTATTCAACTCCAAAATGCCAATTCTCAACCCAAGCATACCCGTCCATATTCCAGTGGTTCATGGCCAGATGGAACATGTAGACACACCCTTACAATGGGTCAACTCTCAAAATTATCGCAAAGATACCCATTCACGCCATAAAACACCATTACGACACAAGCATCTTCGCAGAAGCCCCATACTAAATAAAAGCTATTTTGGCCATGGAACGGCATTTCTTTCAAGAACAGTAGAAGATGCCTCTTTTTTGAAAAGTCAGTCCCAAGCAAAACCCCACGAAACCGAAAACTTATAGATGAGTGACCTTG
Source organism: Tigriopus californicus (assembly GCF_007210705.1). Lineage (NCBI taxonomy): Eukaryota > Metazoa > Arthropoda > Copepoda > Harpacticoida > Harpacticidae > Tigriopus > Tigriopus californicus. Next base: position 600,755 of record NC_081441.1, on the reverse strand, counting down.
GCATTTCATGTACTTAATGAAACTGAAACGACAATGACAGATTAAGCAAATGTGAAACATTAAGCTGGTCTTGGCCAAAGACGTGTTTCAGAAGCAGTGAGAACTTGAAGGAAAACCCCAGGCCACTAACGTTGGTACTCGATATGAAACGATCTGGTGCACGCCATTCTTAGTAGGATTTTAGTAACTTGCACCAAGAAAATGAAAAACATCATGGAAGTGGTTTGTCCAACTGAAAGCACCGTTCGACTACTTCTGCTCTGCATTTCTTGCTTGACTCCTCCCTCAGCCTTGTTTAAGCCTTTATGATTTACTTATTTATCCATTTCCTTTTCATCGGTTTTTCTTCGTGGAGTGAATGTCCAGTAACAGTTGCTGTCGTTGTTTGGAGTGTCCCTTGTGATGTAGCCATCAATTGCTCGAGATTTGTAAACGTCTCGTAATACAATAACAACAACATGGCCTTCTTTTCCGGGGATGCCTTCTTCCAGTGGAAACGCTGACTTGCAAAGGCCATTGGAGTGAGGACGAGCGGACCTTCTTTCTCATTGGGATCTTGGATATTCCGTATGTTACCAAACTGAGCGAACGGATTCGCTGCTTTATCTACCGCCAATCTCCCAACGGAGCCATCCAAATGGGCCAAAGTGGAGACGCCTCATGTCAAGGCCTCCATAGGGTGCGAGATGGAGTCAGAACCATGGCCATGAAGCGAGNNNGGGGGGGGGGGGGGGATTATTTTGCCACAAGCAGAGACAATATGAAGGTAGTAAAAGAACCAATCCGGGTCGGCAGCTCAGGGACCGACCATCTTCATTAGACGAGTTTCATTCACACACAAAGTAAGCGAAACCAAATGGGTCGATGAAGACATGATGATGATCTAGTCGTGATCAGGAAAGAATGCCAAATCCTACACGGGTTAGCTGTGGTTGCTTTATGTCGTGTATCGATGTGGAACAGGCTCTCAAGGAGTGCGTCAGAAAAGGGATTTAAGAGTCCCGAGAGAGGACCAAACATTTGGGAGGAATATCAACGAGCTTTGAAGATTTCTGCCCATCAGACCACTGCATCAAGTTAGTGAAGAATATTACGTACGACACCCAAACCAAACTGTGATATGCATTAGTTCCCAAGAATGTTGATGAGCGGTGGCTGACAGAGAATGGACAAAAATTGACGGTCGGTAATGTTCATTCCAATTTCAAGAAATTTCTTTACCGGTCACGTAGAGCATTGACGCAAAAAAGTGTAGAAATGTTTAACTGCACTTCCCTAGAATCTCACATCGAGGTAACAGATAGTCAAAATGGTTTTGTTATCGCTCGTCAACGGATCACTTTGGCCTTTCTTTCGCCTACTTTTTTGAAGACGACAGGCGGGCGTATCATGACCTGATTTATCTAGTTTACGATACTCAAACATTCGTAGGATAATATTACGGTGTTATGATCAACGAGTGAATCATGCACCAAGGGATGCCTATTCACATCTCAGTCAAGAAACGACTTGCAGGTCTTTTCAGATGGTAATGCTTTCATACGCCGTGGCCTTCAAAGGCTGCGTCACGAGGAAAAGAGGCGCAAACCCTCGATGAAAGTGACAAGGAACACTAAGTTTACTTTTATCATTTGTAACGAATGAGCGTTTGTATGTTGCAGTGATTCCACCCACCGACCGATCCGAGTGCCAATTCCCAGATTGGGCCAGCACCGTGGGATCCTTTCACAGCTTTTCGTTCAGCTCACAATATGAGTTCACGGAAGACCGCACCACGATGATTATGTCCAACTACTCGTACATCTTACAAGAGGCTCATCAGATCTCTAAAACGGCATGTGTCGAGATCGTGGAGACACCCACCAGCATTGATGAGCTCAATGGTGGTGTTGGTAATAATCATAATAATCGGAATGCCTTTCGCCAGTCCCAAGTCTCGGATGGTCAAACCGAGACGGAAAAGTTCCTCGACGAGCCCGAAGCCCACTCCGACTACGTGAAAATGGTCACCAAGGTCACTGCGGGATGGTGAGGGCACTCACACTTGGATTTTATTGGCCCGCAGAATTCAAATGCCCTTCTTTAGTTTAGGGGTACTCGGAACTTTTTGGGTTCGTGGAACACTTGTGTCACAAAAAAACCTTGGGCACTCCACTTTTGGGACCCAAGATGAAACTTTCGAGGGAGCTTGGGGTAATCAAGTAACCCAAAACCACGTCATAAATCATGGACGTGGTTTGTTTTGTGGAGTTGTATCCTGGATTCGTCAAGAGGGACAAACCAGTACTTTCGACAATATAGAAGCCTACCATTGTCTGTTATATGTGAGCAAAAGAACAGCCACATAAACCGTGTGCTTTGTGACTGCATTTGAGCAAAAACCCCATAATCGAGCAATGAACAGGCCCAGAGACACATACTTTTACATAGGTTTTTTTGTCAAGGGATTTTCGAGATGACCAAGTCACCTTGGTTATTTGCTCTCTTTCTTATCAATAGGGGAGGGGCAGAGAGCTAGAAAACATAGTCTTCACACCATAAACAAGCGTAGGGGAAGACAGCAGAATCTGCATAATCTTCGCTTGGTCTTGGCAAAGGTTGGATTCCGGGTGTCATTAATAATCCCCTTTTTGTGGTGTGTCGGTGGAATGGAGTGGAATGGCAAAGCTAGAGGTGCATCACAAACCAACCAGAAACGAGTATGGCCTCTTAATGTGGTGACAAGAGAGTGCAGTATTTTCGTAATATATATATCAATGTTTTAACCGGTTTCTTGCCTTCACAATTTAGTGGTGGAGACGAGATAACTTTAGAGATAGACAAAATATTTTCAGTTAGCAAAAGAGGTTCAGAGGAGCAAACCAAAGCGAGATAAGATGCTACAATGTCTGGGACTAAAGTAAACTATTTAACGAAAACCTTTGTTTCGCACCCTAAGTTATTCATCCTTATGGTATGCCAAAGTTATTCAGAAAGGCCTCAACAGAGAAAGTGAGAGAGAGTTCGTGCCTCAATCGTTCCCTGTATCTAGACACTTTAATGCTTGTATCTGATATGCATGTTATCTCTTCTTCGCCCAATAGTGAAACCATGTTCAAATGCATGAGCTTGTACAAGCGCTCGGAAAACATCCTGGAGATCCAAGAGGGCCGATTGACTCGAACCCTGCCCGAAGCTTGCACTTACCACAACATGAACGAAGAGATGCTCTCATTCACCATGCTCATCCGTAAGTCCTATTTAGCCGGAAAAAGAATGGACACCTTCAGATCAATCTCTTACATTTGTGCAGGAACCGAGGCTGAGAACGTGCCTTGCACAGCCGACGGCTATCACAACGTGACCAGTCTGGACTTGAAAGGTCAAACGGATCCCTGTGGAAGTCGGGCGGGTTTCCGAGAAGTGCTGATCCAGTGTGGCGAGAGCAACGAAGAGATCGAGTTCATCAGAGATTGCGATGGTCAGGAGAAGAACTCGGGTAAGGCGTTGATGCACAGGGGGAGCGGAGAAAGTGAGTAAATGACGTTCATGTCATCATGACTAACCCCCGCCTGTCTGGTCTTTGTTCCACTTGGATAGTGTTCCATTGCTTGGGTGGATGGGAAGAGGAGATCCCCTATGAAAGCCTACCTAACTCGAACCCAACCGCGGGTTCCAATGTGTTCAATCCATTTCCTCGGTCCTCAGAATTCAAGCCGTATGGAGGTTTCAAGTCCATGATTTCCGACTACGAGGTAAGTGGTTGAGTTGGAGCAGGAAAACACTTTGTTGATTGTCTAATTTTCCAATCACCCAACCTCTTATTTGCGTTTTCTTCGAACTCCTCGGGGGAAAGGAGATTTACAGATGACTTCTTAAATATGCAAACTGAATTTATGAAAAAAAAAACAGTTTTGAGCGAAAAATCGGCCTATGGCCAATCAGGCTCATGTATGAAAATTGTCAGAGAACACCAGACCCAAAACCGAAAAATGGCGTACATTTACTAAAAGATCATTTCACAATCTTATGATGAAATGGTTCGGTGTAATCTCTGTACTCTGGTTCCTATAACTCTGTTATTTATACCAACTAAACCTTCCCAAGGCTAGCAAACAATCCGCTTTTCAAATATGTGGCCCAAAATCAAAATCATCCTTGCTTTACCTTGTCATTGTTTCCCCCTATTAGGGCACCATCTTGTGGTAACTTACAAGAATACCATTTTCAACCACCATGGGAGCATATACATATGTTATAGAACGATATTGTTTGACATTGTATTCAAAAAGTGGGGATGTGAGCGCCTTTGAAGATGGCATTCATGGAGAGCTCGTCCTTAATCAACGTTATTTTGCACAACATTTTGCTTTACTAGACCGGCGTAAACAGTGATTTATATACAGACTTTCAATTGACAAACGGCCTTTTGTTATTGGTAGAAAACCTTAGAATAGTCGGAAAGGACATACGAGCCTGGAAATCTAGTTCCCGTGTCGTCTAAGTATAATCAATGGATTGAAAACATGAAATACGGTCGAATACAACCAAGCTTGAACTCGGATCGCCCTCAATTGAGTGACGACAGTTCAGTTGCACTCAAGCACTTACTATCTAAAAAGAACCTAGTAAGAGGAAAACGAAAACGTTTCTGTCATACGAATTGGAACGACCTCTCATTTCCAAGAAGGGTCAAAAGCCTGTTCAGTCTCTAAGATGAGTGTGATCTTTTCAGTTTGACGAGGAATTACCTGATAATGTCACGTTGGGTTATATGGTGGCTCGACCACAAATCGAGGACTCGAATTCGCCCAAACGAGTGTGCTTCATCTACACGTATTACAACGACACCTACTTTTGGACGGTCGATACAACCACGTGCCTCCGGAATATTCGCCCGGGAGAAGTGGGCAAGTTCCGCTTCAACACGACCAAAATTGGTAGGAACCGTTCATGACGTATCCCTACAAAGCAGCTTTTGACTCGAATCTTTGATAAAGCGAAACAAAAAGCACAATACTTTATTTTTTACCGTCAATAATGCAACGGAAAATTTGCCAAATAGTAATAGAACTTACAATTTCGGCAAAAAAACTGAAGAAACGCAAGCTTTTGTGTGGCTCAAACGCACGCCTGTTTCAACTCTATTCATTTGAACTAAAGTGATCTTTTCCCTATCTTGATTATTTCAAAATGTACTTGATTTGTGTTCTTGAGCTTAACCATTCTTCGCAATCAATCAAATATTTTATTTAGTGACCATGATTTTGCCCCTTGCCATCAATTAATGTGGAAAAGGAAGTGAATTTGAATATAACACATCACAGTTTCTCATTCATTACTGTGAAAGCTGCGCTCATTTATGAGCTTCCTTTTCAATCCATTTCAGAATCATGCAATGCTCTCTCCGTCTTATTTGAGAATTCCCCTCTGATTTTGGCCGCTCTGGTGATGGTCGTGCTTCAAGTAAACCAACCTTGGGATTGACGAGGTTGTGCCAACCCCAAAGAGAAGGTTCCGAACTTCCCCACTGGTAAAAAGACGGGAATGCAGAGAACAACAGAAATCGAGGTTTTCAATTCCAAGGTCTCTTTCTATTTTGAATGTTGTAGTTTTAAATTGTTCAGACATTTCTGCTCATGTGATATGTAAGATACCAATCTGCTTGCACATAACTTGTGATACTCATCATTACGTTTGAAAAAAGAAGAAGTTGAGAACCTGTTCCGTATTATTCCACGCCAAAGCTGATGACGTGGGCGGTTGTTGTTACAGCGAAAACATGAGCCGGTCCATTATTATATCTTAGATGATTTATCTGCGATTGAGAATTCTTTGAACATGTAACATTAGCCTCTTGAAATAAAACAGATAAACAAATGAACCAAAATGGAATCATTGGAACTAGAAAAATTTAACTTGGCTTGCCAATCTGTGCGTATGCAAATAGTGATGGGTTTTGAACAAACTTAATAAATCATGCCTGACCACACTTCAATAATAATGCCAATTTTTTACTTCGATCCCTTTTGACGCGTTAAGCCGAACCAACATCATTTGACATCTTGTGTTATTAGTAACTGATTCATTGTAAATATCTTTGGAAAGGTCGCAGAATATTTCAATCACATCTAATTACTAATGCACATACTAACCCTTTCCATTAACTTAACTCGTCACTATGTCTGATAAGGTTGGTTAAACACGAAGATATGTTAATAAGGATGACGGCAAAGACAAAATTATTTAACAACACGGTGTTCAAAAAGCCCTATCAAGTTTCAAGAAAAAAGCCTAAACACATCTTGGCATTTTTCTACCGCAAAAAAATCATAGGGAACAACTTTGATTTTATTGTTTTATGGAGTTCTAGCCCACATAAAACTTACATACCTAAAAACATTGTAAAAACAAAGATTTTCAAAAACCTACTCAATGTAAATTAAGAGCACACTTAGTTAGCTCTTGAATATGAATTATGATATCATCTATTTCACCGCTTCTTAGTTACATGGGATTTAGTGGTCCAAATTTCATCGTTTTTTTTGCCTCAAAATGACCCGGTTATGTGTTAATTTAATTCCCCAAAGACTTGACGTCGATTTTCATTATCACAAAAATAAAAGATCATTTTTCTTTTTCTTGCATAATTTCAAATTAACTTAAACCTTATACAACCATATCTAAAACCCTTAAAAAAAGCACATTTTTGAAAGTTTCTTTTAGGACCGTCCGAAGGACATTTAGTTGAGCAGTCACTGAAAATTTCACAAATATCAATGAAGTCTTGAAGAGGCCATTTTTAATCAATTTCAACAAAGTCTTCAAGAAACGACAAAATCTATAATTTTGTTTGTTGTTTGTATTGTCTTTACAATTCAAGTGAATGCGTACAATGATGATTGAAACAACACATTTTCAAAGATATCACTTTTAGTGATATAAATAACATTATATAACTTTTTTAGTTATGGTAAGACTATGCAAGAAAAAGAAAAATAATTTTTCATTGATGTGATATTGAAAATTGATATCAATTCTTTGGGAAATTAAATTAACATATAACCGGGTCATTTTGAGGCAAAAAAACGATGAAATTTGGACCACTAAATCCCATGTAATTAAGAAGCGGTGAAATAGATGATATCATAATTTGTTTTCAAGAGATAACTATGTGTGCTCCCAATTTGCATTAAGTAGGTTTTTGAAAATTTTAGTTTTATAATGATTTTTTGTATGTAAGTTTTTATGTGGGCTAGAATTCCATAAAGCAAAAAATCAAAATTGTTTCCCATAATTATCTGAGATAGAAAATTGCCAAGATGTGTTTTTGAATTTCCGTCAAAACTTTAAGGGTATTTTTACCTCTGTGACAACTTAAGACAAAAAATTGAAAACGCATCAATACCAAGCAAGTAATAGCTTTGCAAATGTTATCATAACTAAACTGAATAGGTTTAAATGTGCCGTTTTCATCTGGAACAGGTGGCGATTTCATTAACTGTAGCAGAAAGGGAGCCCGCAAAAAACACTAAGCAAAAAAAAAGATTCGCTGTTTTCAGGAATTAGAATTTGTACGTGACTATTGGCTACAAAAAAGTCATCATTATGAGCACTAATGACATCTAAGTGCTAAATGGCTTTACAAAAGATTTAAACGCAATTGGGTGTTTCACAAGGATCCATTTTAGGTCCTCTCCTTTTCATCATCTTCATTACTGCACTTCAGAAGCTCAGTTGTAATGTCAGCATCTCTTCCTTTGTATCACGTAAGGCTAAAAATGACTTCAAGAACGATAGCAAACAATTACCGTGAAGGAAAGGGAGTTCAAGAGCACGTGAAACTTGCAACAATTTTGAATTTACATTGAGTGTCAATTTTTTT
>NC_081441.1:551207-592840 GCF_007210705.1 Tigriopus californicus | reverse complement strand
ACAAATTTAGTTGAGTGGTCACTGAAAATTTCACAAATATTAATGAAGCCTTAAATAAGCTATTTTCAATCAGTTTCAACAAAGCCTTCAAGAAATGACAAAATCTGTAACAAGGTTTGTTGTATGTATTGTCTTCAGAATTCAAGTGAATGCGTAACTAAAAGTACACATGATGATTGTTAAACGCATTTTCAAAGACTACACTTTTAGTGTGCTTTAGTGACATTATACAGCATTTTAGCTATTGTGAGACTATGCAAGAAAAGGAAAATTATCTTTCATTTTTGCGATAGTGAAAATCAATATTAATTCTTTGGGAAATTGAATTAACATATAACCGGGCATTTTGGGGCTAAAAACGATGAAATTTGGACCACCAAATCCGATGTAACCATGTAGCGGTGAAATAGATGATATCATAATTTATATTCAAGAGCTAACTAAATGTGCTCTCAACTTACATTGGGTAGGTTTTTGAAAATTTTAGTTTTCATAATGTTTTTAGGTATGTAAGTTTTTTATGTGGGCTAGAATTTCATAAAGCAATAAAATAAAAATTGTTCCCCATGATTTTTTGAGGGAGAAAAATGCCAAGATGTGCTTGGGAATTTCCATCAAAACTTTAAAGGGTATTTTTACCACTGTGTATTGGCTTGGGTGCTCTCGCAAAAGTGGATGGGAGCGACAATTATGGACCAATGTCAATTCAATTTTTAAGGTGAGAGCAAAGCTTGGCCGTGCAGTGTGATACAATCAAGTAAATTGAAACTTGTAAGCTAAGTCGAAACAACAACGTCTTGCACATACGCATGTGTATTGTGAGCGCGCATGTTTGCTTGACATGTAAAACTACGACTTCCACAAGATGATTGAAAAAACGTTTTATGGTGATGGAGTTGAGGCTTGTCACGTGACAGGGCGACACTCATGGAGCCTAGACTGATCCCCTTTGGGAAATGTGTTCCACATTTGCTAGAACTGACATCACAATTCTTGATTCTATTAGTGTTGCTAGTGGGAAGAAAAAAATGGCATTTTTATGCCATGCCAATGCTGCTGAAATGTGGCAATGAAAAGCGAAAGTACAAATAACGTGTAAAGAGCAATAAGTGGCTATAATTAGACTCAACGTGTACTTATTTCAGGTCTGGTGGGCTTTCATGGGAAAAATATAGGATGAAAACATATCTCAATCTGTGTTGGAATCAGAAATCTACTCCAGATTAAGAAGACCCGAGGGGGAATACAAGTTTCGAGCCATGTCACGGTGTTTTTCAACGAGTCACGTTTCGAAAGTCCCCCTTAATCGATGATTTACTCAACTTTTGCGGCATTCATATCCTAGCCACACCAACAATCCAAGATAATGACTCAGATGTGGAATTGTTCAAGGACCTCGACGTCTGTTTGATCTACCACTTGAGAACGATTCAGATACACGTGAATCTCACGTGTGATTGCGACGTTGCTCACGTGCGATCATCGCTCTCACGTGTTTGGCAACGTCCCTTCAGCCTGCCGCTGAGTTGGCGCGGCCAGACTGTCCGACCCGTCCGACCCCCTGAGACCTCCTCAGATCGCGTAACTTGTGGAACAGCTAGCTAGGCTGACGGAGAGGGTCGAGATTTGGCTGCCAAAACAACGTTCGCCATCGGTTCGCGAACAAACTGGATATTTAGTTATTTTTTTCCCTACCAACTTTCGTACCCGGTTTGAGCCCCTTAAGTAAGCGTGAACAAGGATTTCCCCGAAAAGTTGCGTGGTTTGCCGGATTTGTGTGGACATTGCTGGTTGTGGCTTACTAGCAAGATCGGCTCACTTGACCAAAAAAATAGGATGGATATCCTAGACAGATCATTGGAAAACGAGGAGGAGCTGCTGGAACAGTCGAGGGAACAACAACGAGACGAGAAGGGTGGCTTTGAGCGTGAGGAGGAGATTGAAAATGATGATGATGAGGATAATAATAATGTGGAGGAGGAGGAGGTGGCAGAACAGAACGTGGAACATGATCCGCCAATTTCAAACAACACGTCTTCTGCTTTTGCTCGACGAGTCAATGCCAAATTGAAGGAGGATACCTCTGAACGGTGAGCGCATTAAGTTGGCTTACCTCACGTCCGACAACGGCGAGTGTGGCACACATTCGACATTCATTGCTCTAAAGCAGGCTGACGAGAAGGGGCTTTTGATAATGCTCCGACGTACAAGACCTGCATTAAACGTGTTGGGACCCCATGTATGTTACCTAGAGGTAACTCAGCTATTGGCCAGGCAGCTCCGGAGTTTGTACTCTACTCTAGGACAGGCCTTGCCGAGAATTTTAGTTTGAAGGAAAAAAAGTTTGAGATACTCGAGATCAAGGAATTCGTCTTGGCCAACGATAATCAATTAGCATACCACACGTAACCACTGTCTTTGAGATTTTATTGAGATTTGTTGCTGCCAGCCAATTTGATTGGTTGCCAGTGAGAATTGACTCAAGATAAGCAAATGAGTATCGTTGATTCAACTCTGAATTATTCAGCATACATTGAAAACTGAATGTGTGCTCGAGTTGCACTTCCCTTCACTAAAATCCAGTTATCAAACTCTTATACTCCGACGTAAGAACAAAAATGGTTGATCCGCGTGAGCTTTGCGGTTGTGAAGTCGTATTTTAGTTAGAGCTATCAATGTGTGAAAAAATCCCCATTGCTTTGATCATGTAAATGCATGCCACTCGACATGGTTGGGATAAGTTTCCATGGACCATATTCGGTCTTAATCATATTGATGCCTGATTTTGGGCCACCTGAACCAGGATCCTCTTTCCTTCTTGAGCTGAGAGCCTCAATGACGTTTCTTAGGGATGAATCAACTTTTTGGTTCGAAAGATTCCGCATTGATTAATGTATTTGACACCTTCTTTTTGTAATTGATGATGTTCCCAAATTCGCAAGGCCAGCAGCAATTGGGGTTGAACACTGCAGAAAGTGGCCTTTGTTGTGATCCAGACCCAAAGTAAAACATTACGAACAAGACTTTGCCCACTCCTTTTTTTCTTTGCGAACTAGAAGATTCGCATTTTGAATCTAGGAGAGTATCTCCGAGCTGAGGTTTCTTGGCCATGTCTAGGTTGATCTTCCTCCTTTGCACTTCTCGAAACATGCATTACATAAAGAATGCAGGATAAAAACTATTGAATGATTGAAACTTACTTACCATCCGCGAAGATTGATCAACAAGACTTCACGTTTTCTCGGTCATTCATAGATATCTCTCCTCCATGACCTTTTTCCACCAAGGCAGATTATCGAAGAACAACCTTCATTCAAGAGCTTATGTCTCCTATCAGTTATGACTTATGCCTTATGATGAGCATTGTCTGTTCTGCAACGGTGTGATCTGATTAGTAAAAGAGTCGTCGATTTGGGGAGCTCGCATTCTCGACGTTTCGGCAGTTTTCATCTCTTCATTTACCATGGAGGAAGTTCTTCAAGGGCGCTTATGTTCTTATTGCATGAGTTATGCTAGCAATCATTACAATGAAACACACAGAAATTTGATGCACAACTTGAAGTCTTGATGGACCCTTGAATATAAAATGTTGAGCTCAACATCATACGAAGTATCTCTGATCTTGATATTTTTTTATCAAGGTTTTAATATTTATCCAGTGGAAGAAAACAAGATATTTCTAAAATGATTGCGATCACTTTCGCCAAATTCGTATCATTTAGTTTTGTGCATTGTTACGGTTCACAAGTCAAGCACGCCCATGATTAGCCATTAAAAGTAAACCCATGGTAAACTGTACCTGGTTGATTTGAATTGTGCCTTACAAAACGCATTTCAATGATTATGATGAGCTCGCTTTGAAACCGAAGACCCCCAATAAGTGTGAGGTTAAGGCCCATCAATTTTGGAATGGTATGTCCCTCATGAACCGGGCCTTTTTCCTAACCATTTTGATGCTCATATTGATTATGATCCGATGGCAGCTCGAAATCACCCTGGGGCTCTCTTTTTGCTTGCCAAGTCCAAGCCTTGAACAGTATTGCTAGAAAAAAAAATCTTTCTTGTTTGGAACTTGTTTGTGTGCTCTAAACGGCTACGTACATGAAAATAACTTTGAACATCGACACAGTGATGCTGTGCATGATCCCGTCAAACATTTTTTTTTGTTAGTTTGCCTTGACCCGACAAATCATTGCCAATTCTGCATTGGCAAAGAGATGGGCGGATGATATATCTTTGACATAAAATTTCGACGATGACAATCAATAAGTTCTTAAAGTGATGCTATTTTTCAATTTCAGGAATTTAAACTTCAGTTCCGTCATTGAAGAAGATCCAATTGGAGAAATTGATAAACGTCTGTCTTTGAGGGTATGTCCACTTAGTGCTTTAAGACATTTAACCATGTTTTCGGTTAGAACATAACCAAGAGTGAAAAAGTCCCTTCTTTCGATTCATTGATGGATCTTGGCACAGGGCATAGAAATGGCTTAGAGCAAGGATATCTTTAACAGTAAGAATGGAATTAACAATTGGCGGACCTAAATGTTTTTGCTTTTTATTTCTGAGCCATTATTTCACTTTAAGGGGATTTATCGAATAGTGCTAATTCATTAAATGAAAAATTCTAGAATTTCAACATCAGATATCAGATATTGAGAATGCATGAATAGGTATGCGTTTTAGCTCCAATTCAGTATCAAATTCTGATTCCATGATTGGGTCCTATGTCTGCCAATGTCAACTTGGGTAAAACCAAGGGCCAGCCATCAGTGGGCCTCGGGCCTAAGAGGCAAACGCATAGAGAGAGCGCCGTAGATATCATAGCTAAAACCGATTTGAAGGTTTCCATGTGGTACAAAACCGAGTTCGGAAATAACCCCATGAAGCAACTCTTCCCGGCGAGTCGCCTGATTTGATCACTCAACGATTCGGTTGTTCAATTAAGTACAAAAGATGAGGCTAATCCACGATATGCCAAGAGTACTAGTATATCTACGCTTCTCAGCTGCCTGCACATCGATCTTTGTGTTTATGCTAAGCGCACGTGTGAATCCTCCTAATATTAACAGTATGTACTGTCAGAGAAGGTTCTTCTTGGCGGCCTTGTTCTCTTCGACGTGGTCAAAGTTTTGTCACATTTTGCAGCCTCATGTGCCTTTAATCCATCCTGCTTGTTTGGGAATTCAACCCAAGTGTGCCAGCGATTACTAACAAAAAACAAGCGGGTTGGATGTTGGATGCGAGTGACATCCTGCAAATGTGGACTCGACTCTCTACTCGAGCTAACCAATTAAATATCGTGTGATGGGTTCTCCATGTTTTGTAAGAAAGGGTTGATCCAACTTTGATGACTCAACCCGGTGACATAAAGGCTGTTTGCTCATTGGGTTTCTTTTGTTGGTTGAACAATGTATCATAGAAAAGGCTATTCAAGAAAAGGGGAGGTTGATTCATGCATGCTTTAAGCTTTGACAGCTTCATCATCTTCATATCGGTGACGTATTGCTAAATGAACATTTAGCTAGTTGGTCAAAAACTGTTTTACTGGATGTGATTGAATTGAGAATCAAGTTCAGTAGTCTCTTCTGAAAAAGTTGCCTTTTCCAAGTGGAACGATTAGGACGGGCAAAGGTGATTGGCCTTGGCTTTGCCAGTGTGTTACCATAACTAACAGAGTAAAGGCTTTCGACTAACAGATCAGCCGTGGCCAAGGTCAGGTTCCTCTCCCTGGTCTACACACAGGGTTATGGCAAGATTGGCCCTGAGAAGCTGCTCGCAAAAACCGAGCTGAGGAGCACAAAATGGAACATACGTTTGCCGTCTTTCGAGCGAGGTCGCTGAACCCCAAAGAGATGGGACATCAACATGGCAGCAGTGGATCCATCGAGCTTAGAAACAGGCTTTGCAGGACATGTTCACCAAGTGGAGATCCCAAACACTTTTTACATCCCTTACGGATAAACAAAAAAGTCTAGTACCTTTCCGTCGAAATTTGAATATATGGCCTCAGACATAAATATATCCATCTATCTGTTCCACGGTCCACCCACCAGCTCTTGGGAAGGCATGGGCCTACTTTCAATGAGGGTGCGCAATTTTCAAGGGCAATCTTTAAGGGTGACCATAGTTAAGTCCAAGACCAACAATTTAATAGGAAAAACAACGTACAGTATCTTAGGACTTTATGACTTATTATGACCATGCATCGTTTGAATTCGGTGCGATACTTGGATCTCAACCGTACTGGAGAAAGGAATGTCCACCACCAATTCAGTCGGTGACTTGTTCTTGCCCAGCACCATCACCCTGACTAGGAAATGTCCGCCCTGTTGGTGGGTTCACCGCCCTCTTCCAAAACGGAGGGTGAACTGTCTTAGGGTACATTGGGCGCGCGCGGCCTCATTTCCTGGGCCTGAAATGAACAAGGCGCTGAGAGTGAGAAGCAGGCCCTTAGGCCTGTTCCATATCGGTTCAGGGACGCTATTTGCATGATTTGATAAATGAAAATTGCTCCTTAACTTGATATACAATGTTCTATTGTATCAGATCAGTGGAATGAGTACAAAGAACCGAGCGAGGTTATGAAGGTCCAAGAAGTGGCACAGAACATGCGCCAGGAGCAGGAAGTATTGCAATAAACCGTTTGGATTGTCGGTGACCGAATCCCAGTTATTCAACGATGTTTGATCACTCTTACGCTTTTGTTCGTCTTCACCTAACACTTATTACGGCACCTCACTCTCCTAATTTCCACGTTGAGAGATAACACGACTTCTGAGGAAGGCTACGGTGAACATCTCCCGGCTCATCATAGTTACTTAATCCGAGGGTGGCGAGATCGGCAACCCTGGAGGGGAAGATTCAATGTCAATGACCCCACGTTAGTCAAAGGCATGTTGCCTTGTAGTGAAAAAAAGGAAGCAATGTTCACGGAGTGCTCCAGAAAATCAGTGGTTTCTCACCTTTAAATATCATGCTCAACCCTCTGTGCTTCAAAGGGGGAGGTTTGGGGTCTTTGGGCGGGCCCCTAGGCCTCAAAAGGCACCTGAACACGAGTTATTTCCGGTGATTAGGTGTTCAAATTGATCTTCCCAAGTGTGTTGAGCCGGTGTGAATGACCTATGAACGGTAAAGAGAGCGTGTGAATGTCCTGGAGAAACGGGACTTTACTCCGTCAGTGAATGTGACTAAATCTTAAAAGGTGGTAAGGGTTTCAGTGACTTTCCTAGGCCTTTGGGCTTGACCATTGATCAGAGATTACTTGGGTATCGTAAACATACAAATGGGAATTGAGGTCAAGCCAAGACTGCCTTGGCAACAAAGGAATCCGATGATTATTTCATAGAAGATATCGACCATGCAGGTCATAGCACTATTATCATGCAATGCAATGATTGCATGGAAAGGGATGTAATAATACCAAGTCGCCACTTGTCTAGGTCAGCTTAGAGCTTTTAAGAGTTAATTCACTCATAAGATTTTTTGCATTAAATAATTTTACCCATTTTAAAACTCCAGGATATGGCGATATGGTTAAGTAGGGCACTAATCATCTTGAACGTGACTTATCTAAAAGAATGTAAACAAGTAGATCCATATATTTCAATTATCGACTAGCCTTTAACATTCACACTTTCGATTCTTGATTAACAGATTCCTCTTGCAAAGCTGTTTTCTACCTATGGATGAACGACAAACGGTTTTTACACTAGAATTCGTAATTAGAATTTTTGACCAGTCCACTCGGTCCATTTGTTGATGAATATATCTGAAATATGAAGTTCATTTCTGTCTGACTCAGAGGCATTTTTTTAATTCACCACCAAATTTCTCAGCTTGAGCCATTGAACCAATCCTTCGTCGGTTGGTGAAAAAAAATCTGGCGCTTGATTTCTTGATGAATGCGTCATCAGAGAGACGCACCAGACCTTGCTTTCTTTCTTCACCTATTCATCAAAGCAGTTGGGGTCAAAGCTCAAAATAGCTATTTGGGTCGAAACTCAATTTGATTGAGAAAATTTGTGATTTTGAACTAGACTTTTTTATTAACTGGTTCTGCCAAAGGAATGGCATCTCAAGATAGTGGGAGGGGTTATCATTTAAAATGATCAGTAAAATATTGCAAACTGTCTTGCATATTGTTCAGGCAATGTATTCACAAACTCCGAATGGGCCTCATTTAACACAAAGAGCAATCGTGAATCGCACACAAGCTTGATCTAATGAGAAGCTTCCCAAAAAAGTATTACCATTGTTCATATTATCGAGCTACTCATTTAAAACTCCTCTGTAGGGATGTGTTTTGAACCGTAAAGGCAGCTTTTTAGCTTAAGGACTTTAGCTTGGGCTCCCATCTTTAGCAAAAGAGGATATAAAAGTAAAATAAAAAACGCTTAATCGAGGGTCAAAACGTGATCCTGGCTTTCTTGGACTCTAATACAAGGTTGCTTCAAGATTCGTTCTTGATCTTAAATTGCTCGGCAGTACCTTTTCTTTGCTCAAGTTGAGAACCCTTACTGAGGTCCATCAAGCTAAATAGCTGAGTTGCATGAGAATCATTTAGGACGCAAATGTCGACCTAAGACAGGTTGGAATCCGCCAAATATGTAATCGCCAATGAACGAGTGTTCAGGAATGTAGGTAAAAACTGGAATAGACGTAAATTCACCCTATTCAATCGGTCAAAAAGGCAATATTTCGAAAGCCTACTCATTACTTCTGTAAACATTTGGATATCGGTCTCTTTGAAAAACAAGACCATTATAAGTGAGTATCAAACAAAAACTTTCTATCAAAAACAACTGAACCGAAATCGACAGTCTTTTAATTGAGACTGCTAGAAATCCTTGAGATGTCTATCAAAGTTCAGCTCAGTTCGCAATATTTTTGTTGTTTAATACCAACACAAAAGCAACTCATCTAAAAAAAGAACCATTATGGTCTGGTTTTCCAAAGACATTTTCCAACGGCTGCCGGAAATGCAATTCCCAGTACTATATAAATGAAACATTAACTTTCGTCCTTATTAAATTGTTGATGTTTATATATTTGATCTACCAACGAATTTGAGCTGGCAGACTGAATGACATGAAGTATTTTTTTTGTTGCGGACTTCCTTACCGCTACCGGGATTGGAATCCCAGCAGTTCAAGACGAGAAGATTATTCATTTTACTTGACTTTTATTTATATATATTATTTGATCGACCAACGAATTAGAATTGGCTGATCTGGCTAATCCTTGAATATAAGGTTGATCCGGAATTGGGAAGTATTTCTGCTCATAAATATTTCGGCAAATAAAGATAAGAGCCCGCGGAGTTTTGGCTCAAAACTAGACAAGAAGCAAACTTTGCAAATTAAACACAGAAACATTAACTAAAAGTAACCAAGAAAGGCCCAGACCAACGTGCAAAGGTTGCTTTTTAGCTGCAGCATGACAGGATTTTTTGCAGCACACGTAAAAGATAAAATATTTTGAAATCAACGAATTCAAAGATTTTTTTAAAACCTTTTTGTGCAATCGAAGTTATGCGTTCTCTTCGTTCAACCCAAGAAGAAAAAAAAATGTCAATCACTAACTAGTGAATCAGACTGCCAAATCCCATATTGTAATAATTCAAATCCAAGAACTAAGTTAGAAATACTAAGAGTCAGTGGATTACTCATGGGCCGCTTATTGCCCCCGTAATTCAGAGATGAGCGATGTAAGGTCGCGTGATATGCTTTTCGGATACTACTTCATGAGTTTACTGTTGGTTGGTCTTACTCGTACGAGTCACTATTACTTTGGAAACAATCAATAACATTTGGACTGAACAAGAAACATGAAATCTAAGAAACTAATCATGAACGACGAGTTTATTTAACAATGAAATGAGATTCATTCAACTTATTAAATGTAAGAACCTTTTTTTCGCCCACTTTTCTGCGTTATTGATCAATAAGTTTCCAAGAAGAAGTCTCACTGGTACTTGGGGATAACTCCAAACCATATGGTCATGGTGGAAACCAATGAGTCACTGAAACCCTTCGTCGTGGTTCCCTCCTTACCAGGATGTCAGTAAAAGCACCAAGTTTGTGAGGAGTTAGGTCATTCCAAGTTTGATCGTGCTTGGATTCAAAAGCATGTTGTCCTTAATAGTGAAATGATGATGCCTTGAGCCCTTCTTGGTTCCGTTGGTCCAATGATCGCTGGCGGTTCCTTGATGAGGGGCTTGGAACCCGTTCAAGACTGAAAAAAACAACAATGGCAAGTTCAAAATGAGACTCAAGGGTGTTTTGAGTGTCATCCGAAAGAGCCTCTTCAATGTGGTGTTGTCGTTGTTGTTGTTGTTCTCGTGATCTTGAATGGTGGATGTGAGTTTGAGTACGTGAGTGAGCGAATAAGTGTGTGAATACTTCCCAGAATGTAAGCTGACCAACGGTCCAAATCTGCCGGCGAAATTCGAGTTCTCTTTCCGTTCAAAGTAACAAGAAGGGAAGGTGTTCTTGGTGTTGTTGTTCCCCTTCTCATTCGTCTATTCCGCTACAAAACAAAAGGGAAAACGCGAGCAGAATTCGTTATTGCCCAGCCATCTCATGGCCATTTGAGCAATCAATATGCCCGTGATATAATCTTGAATTGCGTACGTCGCTTAGAACTGAACATGTGACTTGTCAAATGTAAGCAACAAAGATTATTAGGTGAGCCCCAAATTCAAGAGCTGTAACGAATATTCAACCATTCCCAGAACTTTCTTCCAATCAGATCGAATCCAATGTCACATGGTCGAGATCAACCGCGAAGGGACATTTCGGCCGAACTCCTCTTACCTCTAAAGATGGCCCTATGAAAACTGCATTTTTCAACGGAGCAAAAACTTGGTTGGGATCTTTGGACAACGTGATCCCATTGCTACAGTCAACCAAAACGTTTTGGTCACTCTTTCGGTATTGACGAGATTAAGATCCCACTCTTGGGTGCGTGGCTAAGCACGATTAACCCTCTGGAAAATCATGCCTGGGATCGATTCACTTCTGATGTAACAATAGATGGTCTTCAGGCAGTTGGTTAATTATAGAACATATTTTTGGCTTCCCTACCACCCACCGTAGCATTCAAGTTTACATGAATACCACGCCTAATCCATGTACATTGGGCCAATTCAACGTTAACCAAATCAGTGGTCCTCTTAGGCCTCAACAAGGCGAATGGCATTGTTTTCCAGAGCTATTGTTGAGAAGTCAAAGCAATCAGAAGAGTCGGTCTCAGTCCGTGTTCTGCACGTGCGAGATCGTTTCTACTCCGCGTGATGCACGATCGAGAGTAGCTCGGCCTGTGGATTGGGCCCACTGGGGCCTGAGTGGCGAGAGCGCACGCCTTCCATGTCCATTTTTTCCCCTCTGAGATCCTGCCCTCCCGCTTCAACTTCGAGTCACGTGTATTTGAAGTGAGTCCTAAAACGCCGTACAAAGGGCAGTGAAACGAGCCTTAAAGAAGGAACGATATCGACAACGTGTGTTTGGGCATGGTGGATTGTGAGTGAGTCTTTTCTCGAAGAGCTCATATCGGAGTGGCTGAGTGGTAGCTCATTGCTCAATACTTGTTGGTTCTTGTTGGTTGGTTGGCTAATGTTGGAGATCATAGGGATTGTTAGTCCCGAGACTTTGTCCCTGTGATCGCGCCTCATTCTGAGCTCGTACGTTGATGCGGTGTCATTTCTGAATTTTTGGATGGAGGCTTGAATAGGATGTGGGATTGTGCCCTGTCGTCGTTGGACTCACGCTCCTCAGACATGTGCCGTTCCAAATCAGTTTGCTCAGAGAGCGAATGAGTGTTCCAATTGACGGCCACACTCCACACCAGACCAGACGAGACGAGGGCGGGAAGGAGGGCGCTCGAGGCACTTTTGTATTGTCAAGCTGTATGTGGCAGGCCTGGCCATGATGCTTGGTGGAAGGCTCACGTACTTCTCGAGCTTTAGTAGGCCCACATGGGAAGGCTTGTGAATGAACAATGTGACGGAAAACTTGACGACAACGCCGTCGACGCGCGGACGACGCTCCTCTGAGCTCTCGTTTCTTGTTGGGTGTGCAAATGTGGGAAAAAGCCTTTCCCAAAGTCTTCAGTACAAGCAGATATCGCCAAAGAGTAGCACACGTGTTGAGAGCTGCAGAAGGTTTCAGATCACATACATAGAACTTGAACTACGTCTTGAGCTTGAGCTACTGAAGGTGTCCCTTCGTACACACCTGGATACACATCATACACACTACTTCCTAGCACCACTACTCCGAACGACGTCGTCAGATTTGGACTGTTGTGATAGAAGTCTACATACCGATTCCTTTTTCAAAAGTGGACGAATCGCGTCGATCTAGATCGATTCCAAGTTTCCCAGTTTACCAGTTTACCAGTTTCCCCCCCCCGGCCCCCTTCTCCCCCACACGAAAGTGTCATTTTTTGAACCAGAGATTACTGCCAGAGTGTGTCGTGAGTGTCCGAGAAGACCGGTGCGAAGAAGGCTTGTGGGTCGATTAGGGACATAATCAAACCCTCATCCGCGTTCAACGCCTTTGCCCGTATTTCCAACGAGCGAGTGCTAGCTTTCGAACTCCAAATTTCGCCCTATCTCTCTACGTCCTTTACGGAATACATTTCTTTCTGCACCCTCGACTGCAGCTTCTACGACTACTACTTCTCTTCCTATAACAAATACTTCTACTAATCAATCAATCCAACACAAACAAGTGACCGACACTAACGGACAACGCACGGGCGGACCAATCAAAGGGCCCGTACTTCATCACTAATTCACAATTGAAGGTCAATCCTCAGTCCGGAGCCAAGTGCATTGGACCCACAATGCACCCCACCTAGAGTGTACTCCCGATATCATGGAGCGCTTTGACGAGAAAATCCACCAGAATCTATCCCTGAAGAACATATCCTGTGCGGCCAACACGCCCACGGATCGTGAGCGTGAGCAAGGGTCCAGTCCAGATGCCAGTGGACAAGTCCAAAGTCTCTCCTTCCACACCACGGCTGGGGCTTATTTCCGGGCTCACCAGCAACAGGAGAAGCGACAAATGCATCAAAACAACCAACATCACCAACAACAACAACAACAGCAGCAGCAGCAGCAGCAACAACAACAACAGCAACAACAACAAATGCATCACCAACCCTCTCTTCAAGACCCTGCTCCCACGCCCCCACCCCCCAATCGGCCCAAGACCGAGATGGAATCCCTCCTAGAACGACATTTCCACAACAGATCCCCGAGTGCCCAAAGTGTGCGGAGCGGATTGAGTGCCCAAAGTACCGAAAGTGAGAGGAGCATCCGATCCACGCATAGTGATTCTGGCCTCGGATCCGGTGGGAGTGGTGTAATGAGTAGCATGGGCAATACCAGCTCAGGCTCGCACAATTCCAGTCACCAATCCCGACGAAAGAAGACCTGTCATGAGGTAAAAATGATACTCAATAGATTATAGCTCGTCGAGAATACCAGTTGTTGGTGTCCTTAAAAGTTAAGATGAGAACACGTGAGTGACTCCCCATAATTCCGGCTAAACCCGCTCCTTGCCATTATGTTAAGGTATAGAGGCTTTAAAAATGTATACGTAGGACTCGGTGGGCCATTTAGGATTTGAGTTGTGACCACATCACTGGTCACGTGTGTACTAAGAGTACGTCACGTACTACTCACCGATCTACATTTTGATGAGTTTCGTTTCCATGTCAGCCAGCAGTGTCTTTGTATTGATCCAGCCCAATCAAGTTCAAACCAGAAATATGCCAAATGCATTGCACAGGGAACAAGCACATGGTTGGAAAGATTAAAGAAAAACCTCCTCGTGAGTCCCAATCAATTACGCCCGCCATACATTGTTCAAGATCAAAATGAAAAGGTTAATCTTGTCAAGTGATATTCTGACACATAATTTGTGTGCCCTTTCAGAGATCAGGCAGAGATATTGGGGATTAGAAGAAGGAAGTTCCCCAAAATCTGACTTCTAATGTTGTGGTGTTCTTTCATATTTGACCACTTTTTGTAACACTTCACATCATAATTGGTGATCCTTTCCTCCATCCAATTATCGTCAAATTGTCACGTGCTTGATATCGGGCGGATGCTAGTTCGACAAAAGTAGCAAAAGCAAGAGCATCGTCACATCAACCACACAAACACCTGCACTCACCAATTCGTGCATCCATCTATTTCTCAACGGATGTGGCACGCTTATATGAGCGTGCATTTTTCATAAGAACCAAAGGCATATTCATTTGCCAGACCTTTTCAACCATATTCAACTGAACTTGAAAGTCACCAACGAGACTCGCGAGAGAGTATGTTTGTTACTGAAATATTCCATACAAAGGTGTTGCTTGGCTGCCATGTGACACCCGATTCGTTATTCGGTGAAGACTGACACACTCTGCGTGAGCCAAAATCGATGGAACCCTCAGCTCAAGAGCAAGGAGAAGGTCGATCCTTGAATGAACGTTAATTATGGGAAATCCCACGCAAAATGCAATGGAAAAAATGTGCCTCACCATTCTCGAGAGTGTGTCAAACATGTCTGCAATCAATGTTTGTGTTTGGACGGGAGATTGTTGAGTTGAGAACGTGGAATGAGAGAACACGTGAGTGAGGTCAGTGGGTGAGAGAGCTCAAGGCTGGGTGCCTTTCTTTCTGCACTTTGACACTCAGCGTGGAAAACGTTGTGGAAGAGGCGATACAAAAGCATGTTTTCTGTACGTAGGCTGGGCTTGGAATTTGATTGGAATGGTTGTTCCCGTTTATTCAGGGTTCCATAATGGATCAAGACGAATGACAGACAACTCGTTGTGCCGCTCTCTCAGATCAGGCGTGCACTAAAGAAACACGTTCCGGAAGAAGGGGGAAATGAATGTTCTGCGCATTTAATCCCTCACTTTTAGGAAAGTGTTCACCACTTCAAATGGGACCATGGATCACGTTGACGCCTTCTCTTCAACCAAGACATGAGAGGGAGAGAGAGGGGGAAAGGGAGGGGGGGAATGAAGATAAACTGCTGAATAGCTGGATCGCAGTGTTGGATGGATTAAAATATAATTTGACAGAGTAGCACCATTTCTCTCTTTTAAGGATCCCATGTCCCATCGGATCATCGAGAAACGGAGGCGCGACCGAATGAACAACTGCTTGGCCGACCTCTCACGTTTAATCCCCAAATCGTACCTGAAGAAAGGACGAGGCCGCATTGAGAAGACCGAGATCATTGAGATGGCCATTAAGCACATGAATCATCTCCAACTTCATTCCAGTTGCAGGAGCATAGGTAAGTGACGCTTGAGCTGCCTTCAAAAAAGAACTGAAAGGCCTCGTTACCAAGGTTGGATTTATTGTTCTGCAGAAAAATGTGAATTGAGCCGCAGCAATGGTTTGGTCACCGACTCCAAGGGCTCTTCCTCGGCTTTGAAGGAAGCGGCCAAAGACGCTGATATTGGGGGAAAATCCGGAGTCTCCATGGAGAAGCACGTGGAGAGCTTTCGCATTGGATACCACGAGTGCTTGAGCGAAGTGATGCACTTTATGGTGGAGAAGGAGGGACTCTATTCAGGCGATGCCTTGTGCGTTCGTGTAATGAACCATCTTCAACGTCATTACGAAAAGCTTAATCGAGGTACGTTTATCCATGTAAACGCAAATGCCACGTGCACCAACTGATTCACTGATTTACTGACTGAGTGACGATCTGATTCACTAGTCGGGTGTATGTGCTTAGATACTCAATGCTTAGGCCTTGCCTGCGGGATCGGTTGGCCTGAAGACGTTATTCACGTTGTCACTTTCATTCAAACTAATCGTAGGCTCGATTGGTAAGCCCTAAAGGTGACCGAATCGCTCGTCGAACATCGTGGTCTTGATTAGATCACGATTCGGGATTATGCGGGTCGCACTGTAGACTGGTTTAATACGATTCGACCCAATCGATGTACATTCGTTCCGAGAAACTTCAGATCACCGATCACTGAGCTCTAGATAGCCTCCACGTGAGAGGATTGTGATGGTTTGGCCCCCCAAAATAGATCGGAACTACGACATACAGTGGTTGGTTGATTTCATGTTTTGAAACGTGCCTGGCTTCAAGTGTGTTGTCCGTCTCCTTTCAGTCAAACCCCCACGACAAGCGTCCAATCGCTATGCTGGCCTTCCATTCATTCGGGGCTCGTCCTCCTCAAACAGCTCGTCCTCATCCTCGGCTCCATTCACGTCGGGCTCACAAGCTCTGCCGGGTATGGGACATCCAGGAAGCAGCCTTCATCAGTCGCAAATGGAATCTCATGGCTCGATGTCAAGGCCCAACAGCATGATGAGTTACCAGATGAACTCCGAAGGGGGATCCCTGTCGGCCTCTGACTCAGACTATGGCAGCGTTAGTCGGCCTTCGGACTCCTCCGAGTTCAGCTCTCAGCCTTACTTGAAACCCAAGGCTCTCTCTGCCGCTCCTACGAAAGACCGAGCTGACTCCAACCTGGTGGGAGAGACAGGTAAATTTCCATTTTCAAGAACCCGAGCCAATTAAAGACCAAATCTTGACGTTAACATTTGGAATCACTCATTTTGTCATTTCAGCTGACAGTGTTCGATCCTACAGTCCGTCCTACGAAATGGAAGACGATCAAAGCCCGGATTGCCAATCCAAGGCTCCGGCAGATCAGCCCGAAAATCTAAGCTTGGACAATGGCAGCTTTGTATCATCTCACCCCGATCTCGATCGTGACCATGCAGGTAAGATTGGAATACTCATCAATTATAATCATAAGTCGGATTCGTCCTCTTGCGAACAGATTGCACATTCGTTTGCTTGGCTTTGCAGGGTGCTACAAGTTCAAGGAGACCATTCGTCAGAGGTTCAGTGATGAGTACGGCACCGACGATGAGGTACACCGAAGCAAACGAGCTCGCCTAGAGTCTACGGGCGAGGCCCCCTTATCCGTGGACCACGAGATCAAACATGAGCGGGTATGTTCCTGACCAACCAAGCCCCATGATGACCAAATTACATTTCTTGACCAATAATGTTTTATTCTGATTATAGAAAATTGAAGAGGAAGACTCCATGCCGAGCAGTACTGGAGAGTTTACGAGTGGCAACACCCAAGGGGGCCCTCTGGGCATGCTTTCGTATGCCGCTTCCACCTTGGAGACTCACATCAACGAGACCCCTCCTCGCAGACCGCCCCATGTGGGCCCATTTCTGTCTCAGCCCTGTTCGTCCCTCCCCAGTCCTCAACACGCCTCAAAAGGACGGTCTAACCTGACGGCCGGAAATGTAAGTGCCAGCTGTTTCAATTCCAAGGACCACTTTGACCCATCAATTTCGAAAGTCAGATTTTTGTTGCTTTGGTTTTCAATTTGTCATTGAGGTGGGCCAAGTTTCTGAACCAGGATTTCGACTCTGTTCCATCAAGCAGTCTTGGCCACCTCAAGTCAACTTGGCTGACTGGCTTTTCTCGACTAGGGTATTCATGTTCAATTGGCCTTTTTCTTCCAGGTCAACAAACCCCGAGTACCTATTTTTGCCCTTCACCCCCGAGGCACCTATTACATCCCGTTGTCAATCGACCATTCGCTGATTGCACCCTACCTGGTTCTCCATGGGAATATGGACGAGCCGACCAAGTCTAGTCAGCCCTCCTCTACCCTCTCGAGCGGATCTCCCTTGGTCCTCCACCCGATTACTATCAATGTAAACTTTTGTGGTCCGTTCCAATCCGTCATATCACTAGGCCATCCCATGACTTTTCCCGCGCCCACGTCAGAACATGGCGCCAGACACTCGGCCATGTCGGAATCTCAGTCGGGCCAGAATCCGGGGAGCGTCGTCATGTCCACACCATCGGCGGTGAACACTTTCCCAACAACCACTCACCGAACCTCCAGGACTGTTTCAGGTTTGCTTGCCCCACCACTGGCGTCGCTTTCTAGCCCTAGGCATTTGTAATAAGACGATGATTGTTCCTTTTCGGCAGAACCCGTTCCACAATGGCGAGAGCGGTTGGACCAGATCCTGAGTCCCAATAAGCCGATGCACCTTTCGGGGAATGGAGGAGGGCCCAGCGAGGCTCAGCTGGGGAAATGAGTCGCCCGTGGTCTTTGTCAGAGGAACCAACGTCAATCAATGTTGCTTGTCGTGGAACAAAATGCTCAAATGGAACGAAACACCTGCGTTTGATTCTTGAGGAACAGCTTTCATTCTCTTTTTTTCCACCCTCCCTCACTCATTATTACTCTTCGAATCCGTACTAACCAGAAAATTGATGCTTCGAGTGAATGTCAGTGTCGTCCCCAAAATACGGTTTTCTTTGTTTGTTTCCAATCATGAAGCAAGATTGAGATCTTCATGAAGATGATACTCCTGGTGAAAAAAAGAGAATTTTATTCCACCCCATTTGAGGGACAATGATTTTGGGTAAGAAGAAGCCAGATCCTAACCTGACGTACGTATAATGAATCTAAATCAAAAGAATGACGCCCTCCCTCGTCTCCAAACTTCAGTCAGTCGACTCGAGTCCTACTATTTTGTTTCACAAATGTTCAAGCCTTGTTGTAACCTTCTTAAGTTTTGCATTCATGTTCATTGTTCCAAATTACTATCTGAAACGATTTCTCACCTTGTTTGCATGACAAGGACTGCACCATTATTTACAGAAGATGATGAAGAAAAAAAAACAATCGTAAAGTTAGGCCCACTACTACTACAACTACAACTACTACTATTCCTTGTATTTTGTCAATTTCAATTTCGAATTGATCGATTACCACTATGATATATTTTGGTGAAATACAAAATATCTATATTCTGTTTCAATATCCAGCCGACTTGAATTCTTTAGCCCTTGCTCGTCAAATGATACAAAATAGTCGATCAAAGTGTGCAATAGAAAGGCCTCAGGTTTGCATTGGTTTATTTGCCTTGCCACTTCAAGGCACACAGCGCCTCGGAACTTGTCTTTTTACTTTTGCAATTAAAAAAGTCAAGCCCCTGTCCCAGCTTAAAATCTCAAGTTCAATAGTCACGGGGCACGGGGATCTAGAATCCTTTTTCCAGGGGCCCTTATCTGAGGTTGGTTTAAGAAAGGATAGAGGGGCAGTACGTATACCCCCACAAGCAGCCCCAAACCGCTTCTGAGGTTTCATCTCAGCATTGGGCCACCAATTATGACGGACTGGAAGTTATCAAATAATGCTCGGTAATTGGCCAGCCCAAAGTAGAAACTAAACCGAACTAAACAAGATTACACCGATTGAAAGTTAGACCACAGAGAAAGAAGCAAGGTCAAGAACCAAGGTCAAGAGACTGCAGTGCGATAATACGTTGAATTGGTTTAAAAAACTGGCCTAAAATACGTACTCAAATCGTATAAAATCCCAAGACGGTAGTGTACAAGCAAGAAATTCCAAATTGCAAATATGCTATTGTCGAAAAAAATAGTGGAAACAGCCCAACAGGGCGCCAAGAATATTTGTCAATCTGCCAAAAAATGTCGAATTTAGCCAAGCACATGTTATCACTTTTGCTCTCAATCGCTGACAATTACACTGTAGTGGTGTCTTTCTTTGGGTAAAGCGGAAGCTGGCAACAAAAGATCCAGCTTTTTTTCATGGGATCAAAGCTTTGCGATGTTCTTGGCCCCCTCAATTTCCAATATTGAATCAATCACGGCCCGTTGAAGTCTAGCTGCCTTGGCATTCCCGGGGTCTTCCCAAGCAATCAATGTTGGAGCATAGGCAAATCCCACCTGATACTTTGGATGCCATTGCAGGGCAGATCCACCCAAGCCATGCCAGCCAATGTAGCCATTTCTCAACGGGTTCTTGACCCATTTTGATAACGAGGGAGCATTCTCGTCTGTCCTAAAACGAAAGCAAATGTGCCATGTTCACTCATTGTTTTTGGCGGAAAACTAGCCTTCAGGAGCGAAGTCTCGTCATTCTATGTACTAGACACCAAAACAAAGCCAATGCACCACTTACTGATAAAGGTGGAGACCCCCTTGGCTGAAACTAGTCCTAGTTCCAAAGAGTGACCAATCTGGCCTTTCTTGAAAATTTGCATGCATTTGATCACAAGCCTCTTGGGACAAAATCCTGACTCCTTCCAATTGGCCGCCATTGACAATACAAGCTGCCAGTTTGGCCATGCCTCGGGCGGAGCAACTTCCATTGGCGCTGGGCGTTTCCCCATGGATGACGACTGGCTGGCTCAAGCAATCCTCGATCACCTCGATCGGATCCAGGAGCCTGGTCATATACTCCAAAGCTGGACGGGGCTTCCGATGAGGCTCTTTTGGTTTGGCTCCTTCGGCCTTGGGTGGCTTATATTGGAACATGGCGAGGAGCCCTCCAAAGCTGGGTTCAATGACTCGGGTAAATGGGTTCAGACTAGCCAGTAATATCTGACCTTTGGTTAGATAGCTCAATGGACGCAGCCTCTTCATCTCCTCGTCCGTGATCCCTATGTACACATCAATGCCCAGCTTCTCAGCAATCTCTTGACGAACATACTCCCCCATAGTGCGGCCTTGGGGCTCAACCCGGCGGAAGATCTCGTTCAAGATCCACCCCCGCGTGAGCAAATGATATTTTCTTGGATATTTTCCTTCCTCGTCGGGATCGGCTTTGAGCCATTCATTTTCGATGACCTCTCCGATTTGGTTACGCTTGATATTTTCGGTCAAGACAGCTGACCCTGGCAGGGTGGTTGAAAAATGGTTTAGACCAGCTTCGTGGCGACAAACATCCTCCACTCGAATGTTCTCCTTTCCGTTCTGGCCAAATTCTGGCCAATGCTGAGCAATCTTGTCCTTATAGCTCAGTCGTCCTTGGTCAACCATGCAAGCCAAAGCGATCGACGTCACCACTTTGGTCGAACTGAATACCGTTTGTAGGGTGTTGGCCGTGTAAGAATGGTCATCGGTGGCACTGCCGTAAAGATCGACCACTTTAACGCCCTGGTAGTAAACGCAACATTGGGCGCTCCGTTCGGATCCGTTTTCGAAGTGCCTTTGGAAAACCTCTTGCACTCGGCGAAAGCGAGGGTCGACCTCACCTTGGACGTTGGTACTCATTTGAACGATATTTCTTCACGCAATATCACCCAGATGCTCTCCTAAGAGGGACTTTGCAGCTGGAGGGTCAAAGTATAGGCAGAAAGATAAGGTTGAGCAGACACATAAACGCATGCATTTGTGTACCGGAGATACTGAAATGCCTGACTGAGACATACAACATCATTTTCGATATCAATGTTGTGAATAGCTATTTGCTTAGGTACTCTGATGCATTCCAATATTCGAAAGCAAACCGTAAGATATTGATGGTCTTTAGTAGGTTGAAGTAAGGTTTAAGATTTGTATCTTATGATTAGCCAACCCTTGTTCGTTTGTGGATCGGCTACTTCTATCAATGGATAAGTGGACAAACACGAATGGTTGGCTCTCAAACGTCATTTGATTTGGGCGGAGGAATGGATTTTTTGCTTGCGGGGCTGCAGAGGGGGGCTTAAAAGTGACTCAAAAATGCTTAATAGCACCCATGTAGGTTCCATATCGACTAGTACGCGCTCCTAAAATTTGCCCTCTTGGAACTTTTTCACGAACGTTTGCCTAGACTTTTGCGCCTGAGTCATCGGATCGATTTGACCACAAGTGTGTTCTAGTAACAAATATCAATATTTCGGCCATACATACAGGGTGGAAAAGAATGAATTGTTACTTTAGGGTGTTTAGCCGTTCTTGCTTTGAGTTCTCTACTTTCTAATGATTCGAGGATGTCAAATCTTGGGAGAGTTGCCAATTCAGTTTAGGCTGAAATTGAATAATGCCTTGGAATGGATAAAGACAAATCTTCAGAAGGCAATAAAGAAAAGCCCTTTATTTATTTCCACCCTGTTGGACAATTGATAAAATACATCTTTTGATAAGGAGTTTCAATGACGGGAGACGGGCAACTACAGATTGAGTTTAACGTACCTTCAGATGCTGGGAGACAAAAAGTAATTACGTCTTCCAATAACTTGATTTATAAACAACAAAATACTCCATAGATGCACGAATTTTAAACGTTCCACACTCCTCGCCCCGAAGTTCCAGTTCAATCAGCAATGCACCTGTTTTCTTCATAGAGTCACCCTCCATGATCGAGCTTGTGTCTTGTGCGAAGTAACTCATATCGGTGCATGATCATAGTTCCTTGTTTTACAAGAATAACACGAACAGGTTCGGGGGATTATAAAGCCTCAAGGTGACTTACGAAATTCTTGTTAAAGAGCTGGAATGATTTTTGACTGCCTAGATTTGATCCACAGCCACACACTGATCACTTCGGTTGGAATGTTGTTGCCGAGGCTAATCCCTAGTTTCATAGTTTCAAAGAAAAAACAGGATAGTGCCATCACTCTAGAAACCGTGAAATGTCGTCGGAAAAGCCAACCGTGATTGGTGATTCACGCCTCTGTGCAAAACAATGCATTTGCCCCGACTTTGGTGTAGAAGACGCACATAGCAATCTTAATGCTCTCAGAGGTCCTATGAACTACTGATCAAGTCTAAGCCGAGACAATGTTATCACGCTTGCACATAATTTAACTTGATTTTGATAGTGGCATTTCAGAACAAGGAATGACCGAGAAATTCAAGGCAGCTAAAGGCTTTCTGGAACGCCAAATGTGCCAACCTCTTTGACCTCTCAGGACTTATCAAAAATGAAGGTGTTGGAAAGCGATAGAAAGCAAAAGAACTGCATGTGTAGTTATGTATCTAGTTATGTATCTTTGTTTTAAAAAAATGGACTCAGTTATGATGAGCTGATGGTCAACAATCCCTAAACCAACTAACGCTGTACGTTTTATGGCTTCAAGAGTTCGTTGGTGCAAGGTCCTGTACATCATCCCGGGTCGAAAATGGTATTTTCCCCTGGGCAGGAAATTCTTCTATTAGCTCCAGGCCAAAATGATTATTGGGTCAAATTTCCACCTTTTTTGGCCATTTTACCACCTTTTTAACCTTTTCCAATTTATATTTTTTTACGCATTTTAGAATTTTTTTAAGCCCTTTTCTGTTTCCTTCTTAACTTGTTGCTTTTCCAGCTTGACCAAGAAATCCAAGGTCGACGCTGTCCTCGAGGACACTCGTATCTTAAAAGGGATGGAAGAAAAAGTACTTTAGTAAGAAACATAGATCTCTTCAATCAAAGGCTGGTCATTTTCATACCATTTACCCATAAAGTGGTTTGTTTCAAAGTTGGGTTGCCAAAAGTTTACGTATATAACTGACCAAGAGCAGGCCGAAAATTCAAACTTTATGCAGTATTCACTACATAACTTTTGACTTATCTCCCGAGTTTCCTAAGAATAATCTGCGGCTTTGCTTACGCCGTCATGCGGAAAGATTTTGAAAGTCAAGCAACATCGTGGCCAAGCACAAAGGTACCAAAGGGATAGGATTGATCCAACTTCTGTTCCAGCTTGGCCAAGAAATCCAAGGTGGACGCTGTCTCCGAGGACACTCGTATCTTGAACAGGATGGAAGAGAGACCTTTAACAAAGAAAGCATCCAGAGGCGATTGACAACCGATGTGAGATTGTCTTCTCAATACTGTCTGGGTAGAGGTGAGAGACGAGATGGATGTGATGGACGCACCTGTCAAAACTCCTATCTAGGCAAAATTTGTTGAAGGCATGGATCAATTCAGATTCCAAATTGCTTGGGCCATTTGAGTCCTTGGAAGAGAAGGTCAGGGTTGGAAAGCCTGCCTCAAAGGAAGGTTCATACTGAGTCCGAGTTTTGATTTCGGATTTAAAAACTAGATAGAAGATTGCGCATCAAAAAATCAAATAAAGATACTGAATGAAGCAAGCTGAAACTGAAAACTTTAAATCTAAAACTAATCATTAAATCAACAAAGAACAGACTTTTAAAAAGTGGCTTTTTTGCTCATCATCAACTCATAAGCCAAGTAATTGTGACTTCGCTTTCATAGATGGTTTCGTTTAAACGTGAAACACGTTAGTTAGTTCTAGAGCATATGATCATACTGCTTTCAGAGGCGGTGGTTCAAGTCAGGCCTTAAACGTGTTATATTCTAGTCACCGATATCCAATTTCCATTTACACATTGCTCTTGCTCCCACCATCATACTCGCCATGGACATGTTCCCTTATTATAAATGCCTCCACAAACGATCAATTAATATCTAGTCAACAGCCACCATCCGGTAATTATACAAAAGGCATGAATGGAATGAATACACCATGAGTATAGACTATTAACCATGAATAAAAAATTACATTTCCTATGTTTTAGTTGTTCTTTCAGTGGTAAAGGTCAAACGGTCTCTATGCCAAGTGGTCACCATGGCTATCAAAAATAAACAGAGGCATAGAATAAAGAATGCGAATGTTTGGGTACGTACATTTCGATATATTGGAAATTTCAGTCTCGTCTTCATATCTTGAAGAGCATTGCACATTCGTGCGCAATTTACCGGGCTCAATTTAGTTAAAAAGGTGATCAGGCGCTTATTTTAATGGCAAAGTTTTGACACTGAGATGGGTGTCTATTTATTACTGAGGCTCTAAGTATGTATATAATAAATAGTAAAATATAGACAAGAAACTACGGGGTGTGCCAAATCAACTACAAACATAGCAATAATAGTACCGGGATTACACTATTTGTAACGGTAAATAAAAGTGGTGAAAACCCAACTAAAAATGCGGCAACAAATATCTGCAATGTTATCAACAATCTTGGTGCAAAGAGCAAAAAAGATACCAGGCCACAACATTTGTCTTAATAAAAATCAGCAGTTCTTAAGATCGCATCTTAAAATCTTTCCTTGAGGATTTCGTGGAAGAAAAGGAACATATTTGATAGGACCTCGAATCAGCTGATAAGTCAGACTATTTTAATTTTTATTGCGAGTTTGAATCTCATTGGATTATTATTTGACAAGGGTTTTCAATAAATATTGGGATGTCCAATTTAGGTTTATTTGGGCTTCCTCATAAAATACTCATGATATAAGGCCACATACCAATAATGCACACAATTGTATAAGTCTAACGTTCAGGGGGTGTTTGAAAACGTATAGTATCGGATAGTTTCGTACCTTCACTGGCATGGGCTTAACATTGAGACCATAGAGCATGAGATGTATTCAAAAACACTAATAAATATCCTACACACCAAGGAAATATCTTTGCCAAAACCGAGAGAATTTCATCCCCAAGGCAGGTTTGACAGTAAATGGCAATTTGCAACTTCTTCACAACTGTTGGTAAATGCTAAATCTTCCTTATAAAATGAATTACACAACGGGATTTTTTGATCAAAACTTGATCTAATTTGATATAATCAGGATCAAAAATATGAAGTAACATTCGCCACTTTTTTGGGCTTTTTAACATTGACAGACAAACTGTGCCATTGTATTGCAAACAACGGCTGTGATTGTGTGTTCAGTGGATTAGTGGCACAACCTTTCAGTTATTAATGGCCACATTTCTGTGGCCAAACTGGTTTATTTGTGATACGTACATCAATGTTTATTGGGTGTTTTGCATCAATGAAATTGTTTTGTCCCTAAGGACACACCCCTAATCAAATATACATGGAGGGTTGTATCTTCATGTCCGTTCTATTCAACATCAAGATTAGGAGAGAGAAAGGCAGAGACATAGAGAGAGAGAGCAATAGAGAAAGACAGAGCAGGACAGTTGCATATGCGCATGTGCATGCAATACAAGTACACACCCTCTCCCCTCATAGATGGAAGTATCCTCTTTCTCAGAAGTTTGAATAAGTACTGGGGGAGAAATAGAATCGCTGGATTTGCTGAATTAGTAAGATACGCGCAAAACGTCGTTTCTTGAAAAACTAGACAACTCGTTTCTTAACCACGCAAGTGGAGTTAGCCGGTAAGGTATCAAATTTCTTCGTAGGCAATAATTGACAAAAAAATGATAAAAGTTGATAATAAGACTAATATTTTGATTGGAACAATCCACGTCCAAAGAATTGGAAGCCATGATTGGTAATTACAAGATCCACAATACAGGATGGGCATTCTCCACGGTAAAGGGTGAGCATCATCCACAATACAGGATGGACATCCTCCACAATAAAGGGTGAGCATCATCTGCAATACAGATGGGCATTCTCCACGGTAAAGGGTGGGCATCATCCACAATACAGGGTGGACATCCTCCACAATAAAGGGTGGGCATCATCCAAAATACAGGGTGGACATCCTCCACAAAACAGGATGGGCATCGTCCACGGTACAAAGTGGACATCATCCATATTACAATTGGCTATCCTCCACGCCACAATATAGGATGGGCATCATCCACAACACAGGGTGGGCATCATCCACAATACAGGGTGGGCATTATTCACTGGTGGGTATCCTATACAATACATGGAGGGCTGAAGAGCCCCAAACTTGGAGGGCTACAGGCCACACGCAGAAGGGGCGGGCCGGACAAGTCCACAAATGGCTTGTCGGGTTTTCCTCAACAAAGGGATGTTCTTGGCTGGGAAACTTGATGTCCTCAAAGCTCCATAAGTGTACGTAGATTCACGATATACGGACGTAAAAAGAGAGCAGCAAGCCGGACCCTGCCGACTGCGCCATGTTTTGTCCCCAAGGACACACCCCTTATCCAATAAACACGGGGGCTTGTATCTTCACGTCCGTTCTATTCAAGATCAAGATTAAGAGAGAGAGAAAGGCAGAGAGATAGAGAGAGCAGTACAGTTGCACATGCGCATGTGCATGAAATACAAGTACACACCAGAAATGTTGAAGAGGGATTTTTTGTTGCTTTTTACTACTAAGGCGATCGCTTGATTTTGCGTTTTATTCTCCAGAGTGATTCTACTCGCCGAACAACGTATCTCCAATGATAATTTGTTTAATGCGTCTGACTGTCTTATCAGTTTTCGTTTATTTTTGACGCGCCTAGTACACTCTCACTCCTCGCCCAAATAAAGTAACTAAATGTCAGTAAACATAAATAACACTAGCCTTAATCTTAATCATATTTATCTTTGTCACTCAAACATGCCGGCAGCATCCTTGCCTCAAAATGTACAAGACATGCAGAGCCCTAACAGTCTTTGACGAGAAGGCTGGCAAAATGTTCTTGAGTGTGCTTTGTATTTTTGTGCTCTCCTTAGCGGGATGTCAAGCTCAATGGAATGTGGGAATTGGTATTGCCGACACCACCGGACCGGCTTCAGAGATCGGAATGGTATTCTGTTTGACCTTTGACTCAATAAGATCCCAATCTCAATCCTGCTCCATTTCTCGGCTTCCAGATGGGATTTGCCAAGGCCGGACAAAACACCGCTGGAATTCACACTCGCCTATTTTCCCGAGCTTACATCTTTGATGACGGCGTGAAACGCGGAGTGTTCGTGTCAGTGGACATGGGAATGATGGGACAGCTGCTGAAGCTGGAGGTGGGTCAACCAATCAAATCAAAGGCCAAATGTCTTCTCTATGGGGTTTGTTTCTAGTTGGTGGAAAAACTTCAAGAGGAATTTGGCGATGTGTACAACCACGAAAATGTGGTGGTCTCTGGTACACACACGCATTCAGGTCCAGCTGGCTATCTTCAGTTCGTTATTTTCGACGTGACCTGCTTGGGTTTTTATGAGCAGGGTTACCAAGTTCTCTTGGATGGAATTCTCGAGGTGATATTGCTAATGCAGACTACACTTGAAACTCATTTGAGCACGGATTCTTCCCACATTTTAGTCCATTCGAAGAGCGCATGGGAACATGAAACCCGCCCGAGTGTTTTACGTTCAAGATGAGCTCCATGAGGCTAATATCAATCGGTCACCAACTTCGTACTTGGTTAATCCAGAGGCGGAGAGAGCTCTGTGAGTCCTTATTGCCTTTAGATTGAAGTCAAATAAGCATTGATAACTCTTTGGGGAAAATTTTGAAACTACTGTTCAGTAGCATATCAACCAACAGCTTCGTAGGCTTCCTATTTTGTCGCTTGGAACTAAACATATCCTACCCATCCTTGGCATTTTCAGTTACGACTACGACACCGATCACCTCTTCACGCAATTGAACATTGTCGATGCGACTACTGACGAGCCTCTGGGTCTCATCAATTGGTTTGCCGTTCATCCCGTGTCCATGAATAACAGCAATCACATGATCTCCGGCGACAACAAAGGGGCGGCCAGCCAATTCATGGAGCGCGAGATCAATGGCAAGGACACCCTAATTGGACAAGGGTCGTTTGTGGCCGCATTTGCCGCTACGAACTTGGGAGATACCTCGCCCAATCTGAACGGGCCGAAATGTCGCGACACTGGCCTTCCCTGCGATACCGAGCACTCTACATGCGACGGCCGAAATTGGGAATGTATCGCCATGGGACCCGGTGAGGACATGTTTGAGTCCACATACATGATCGCAGACAGGCAATATCAAAAAGCTCGAGAGTTGCTCGCTAATCGGGATTTCGAGCTGACCGGCGCGGTCAATTTTGTTCATCAATGGATCGACATGTCTAAACAAGAGGTTGAGCACTTATTTTTTGGTAGATTTCGAAGACAATGACCGAAGCAGTTTGCATTGAATAGGTTTCGCTTGAAAATGGTGAGACGGCCACGACATGTCCGGCTGCCATGGGCTATGCGTTTGCTGCTGGGTGCACCGATGGGCCAGGCGCTTTCAATTTTATGCAAGGAACTAACGAGTCAAATGCCTTCTGGGACATTGTGAGTGGGATTTTGAAGGATCCAAGTCCCGAGCAAGAGGCTTGTCACGCCCCCAAACCTATTCTTTTGGACACCGGAGAGGTTCGTCTTTACAGACATGAATGAGGAACGTTTGACATACTCTAAAACGGTTTTGTTCCTGTACGTAGATCACATTTCCCTACCGCTGGCATCCTGACATTGTGGACACCCAAATGATGCAATTGGGTGACCTAATCATTGGCGCCATGCCCGGTGAATTTACCACCATGGCAGGCAGGTAATCATCATTAGAACTCAGAAAAAGTGTTCGGATTGGCCATTATTTGTTCCAAATGTGGTTATTTTAAATTTGAATATCGAGCAAAAAAGCAACTTTTGTGGTATGAAAAAGCAATCTCTTGATCATGCAGTGTGCGTGATTATGCCTTTGAAGACATGAAGAAAAAGGAGCATTATATTCAACTACTGGCAATGTAACCCCCAAGTGTCGAGATGACAATTTCATGCATCTTCATTTATTTCATCTTCATTAAATATTGAGTGTGGTCCTCCAACGAATTATGGTTGGCAAACCTGGCTTGCCCTTGAATAATGCGGTGATCGGAAAGTTTGTCGAAATTTGTCCAAACCTGATTTGAAAGATGCCAGTGTATCAACGATAACGTATTATTTTGTGGAGGGTTGGGGGTTATCAAATAAAACTTTTCTTGGCAATTGCCACAAAACGCTTGTATAATGAATAGGGCTTAAACTGTTTCCAAACATGTGATATTGCTTTCAATCCCATAAATTCAGGTTAATGCAAGTAGCAAAAGGGGCCTTGATTTGCAACATCAGATCGCTCAAAAGAAACGGGAAGAGGCACGGTGGATTGCTAAATAAACTACTCGTGACATGCCATGAGAGCAATTTCTTTTGCGGACATCACGTGACCCGGGTTACTAATTATGCATAAAATTTTGATAGAATGAGCCAAAAAAACAACACAAACGCATTTTAACTGAATAAATATAAATCGGCCCACTCAACTCTTTATGTGGTAAAAGCTGACTCAAAAAGCACCCTCTGAAGTGCAGACCGTAACCCATATTTCGTGTAGAGTAAGGTGTC
The DNA here is from genome assembly GCF_007210705.1 of Tigriopus californicus. Taxonomy (NCBI): domain Eukaryota; kingdom Metazoa; phylum Arthropoda; class Copepoda; order Harpacticoida; family Harpacticidae; genus Tigriopus; species Tigriopus californicus. The sequence goes on along the minus strand of NC_081441.1, from coordinate 562,957 downwards.
TATACGGCAATGTGGCCCAAAATGCACGTGGCGTTTGGACTCTAGTGGCGAAGGGGAAGGCAATGTTAGCTCCAATACGATCAAATAAATCATTTGCCGACCAGGGCATTTATCAACTGTTGGTACGAATTGGAAGGTCCAAAAGCGAGGAAAAGAGTTGGAAAAATACTAATATGTCCTTGAACTGTCTTTAGAGATCTAGGTTAGAGCTGAAGATGGTCAAAATATTCCAAAGATGTGTTACTCTATTCATACTTTTTCCCGAGCTCTAATCGTCGCCAGTAAGTTCCGATCAGAGAACTCTTTCATCTACCATTATTGAGGTGTCCTCCTATAGGCGGATGAGAAATACTATCTATAACGCGGCTGTGGACAATGGGGCTTCTTCCGACACCAAAGTGGTTTTGGCCGGTCTTTGCAACGTGTACACGCATTACATCACCACTTTCGAGGAATACCAACGACAGCGTTATGAAGCTGCCTCCACCATATTTGGACCTCACACTCTCCGGGCCTATCAACAACAGTACGGAGCACTGACCGCCAGCCTAGTTACGGTAAGGAACCATGAGGAGTGTTAATACCCTTTTTGGAATTCCCGAAATCATTGCCAAATTGCCACCATAGAACGAAGCTGTCCCGCAATTGGAACCCCCGCCAAATCTGCATGAGGATCAAATCAGCTTGATTCCTGGCGTCGAGGATCAATACCCTACAAATGGATTGACCTTTGGGGACTGCACTCTTCAACCTGAAAGCGAAGCCTCCGCAGGAGACACGGTGAAGGTGCGATTCGTGTCTGGCAGTCTCAGGAGCGACTTGAAAGTGGGAGGAACTTACTTGAGAGTCGAGCGAGAACAGGACGGACAATGGATCACGGTTCACACCGATGCCGATTGGGAAACGAGGTAAAGGCACATTTTGAAACACTTCAGCTCCACGACAAGTGATCAGGCTTGATAAGGGTGCATGAGTCTAGTGGACAACAGATCAACAATCTATATGGTGTCGATTGTACTAACCAGTTCAAGCTTGTCTGTGAATGTCAACAATGGTAAGAACCAAGAGATGGCATCACAAGAAAGAATCAACAAGTAACTAGTCATGAAAACACTCTTGCCGGGGGTTTCTGATTGGCCCTTCTTGCATCTCCATGAAACTAATGAAAATAATAATGCATTGGTATTTTCATTTGCATTTATGTCCTACTACTAGCCAATCGCATCCCGTTAATCCTATCGGGATGTGACTTTTCAATCAACAAAAGTTACCTGAACCACACTTGTGTGCTCCGTTTCTGTTACTACTCCCTGTATGTAACATGTACCATTGCTTAAAACAGGATTTCCTTTTCATCTAGGTTGTATTGGGAGTCCGACGATCCCATCAACGGAGGCAATAGTGTGGAGATCTGGTGGCAAATCCCATCGGATGTCCAAACTGGAGTGTATCGCATCACTTTTGAGAGTGCATTCAAAGATCCAGAGGATGCCATTGTCAAGCCATTCGCTGGTCAATCCAATGAGTTTAACGTCGCATAAATGGAATAAACACAATCGGTGTTCATTCGGTTCTCCGGCACAAGGTTTCTCAAGGCCAGCATTGAATTGTATTTCTATGGAAAATTAAGCCAATTATCCGAGTCTCCCTACCACCATTAAATAAAAGCAGAACGAGTTTGTCAAGAGTGTTGCAGGAGTAGTACTCAAATTTGGCACCCCTGACGCTTGGTCTTTGAATCGACATCCACCTGTGGGTTCAATGCCAATCCAATTGATATCATCTCAAAGCTAAAATGATCATAATCAAGGCTCGTGTCCACTTACTGATGTTGGTATTGAAAGTCTCCTCGTGATGGATGATGGGAACGTTGTCAAACTGACTAAACATGAAATGCATATCCACGGACGCGGGCGAGTCTTCGGAGACGTGATATTCAGCATTCAAGTCGAACTCCATTCGCCCATCTAAAACCGAGGACCTCAATTCATTCACTCAAAGGTCATGCCCCATTTTCCCACCTTTAGAAATGATGGCCTCACCTGGCATGGTCTCGAACTCGAGGATGTTGAGGTTGTCCTCTTGACTAAAACTCGGATCATCGTGGGACGTCCATTGGATCTTATGCTGGGTCACGGATTGGAGTGGATAGATTGGATGTTGGCAGTAGAAATGAATGCCCACGTTACACGTGTCCATGTTGAGAAATGGGCCGTCGAATAGCATCTGAGTACAATTACCTAGGACGCAAAAGATGAGCCGCCAACTCGTGGACATCTTGATAGGATACCTCACGTACTGAAAGCCCGGACATGAGTGCGATATCGATTCAAGGTTTCGTTCCCAAACTCCGGGAAGGTGAGGTTAGCTTTGGTCCGAACAGTGACCGTGTAGAGACCCTCCATTTTGGCATTGGGTCGGACTAAGCGAAGGAAGCCATGGTCTGGCCCAATGGCGGGCATGTCAATCTCTCGGATGCTAAAGTTTCCAAGCACAGCGCCTATGGCCCCAGTTGGCACCGTCTGCTCATGGACATAGAGGGGCCTTAAAAATGAAAAGATTATTAAATCCTTTTCTCAGATATGCGGGATCAATTCGAGGTACCTACTCCTCGTCTTTCTCGAATTCAACTTTCCAAACGACTTCGTCTTCATCGAGGATGTACTCAAAGTACATCAAATGCAATATGGGATCTGGACCCGTAATATCCAAGTATTCCACGGGAGTACGGTTTTGTCGGAGCTCCAATTTGGTGACCTCCACTCCATAAGTTGAGCCCACCAAGAAGAGTCCCATAACAAAGATGGATCAGTCTCGTTTTAGACGGCTTTTTCGTTATACAAAATGGCCTGAATTGTCTTACCCACGATCCATATGAATGAACACATGTTTGTTGTATGGATACGAAGCCAGTTGCACTTCACGGAATCGTTGGAATTGAATTTCAAAAGGACGAAATGGAAAAGCTCAAATGGCTCGACCGACCGAGATTCGAATGTCACGAAAGCATTTTTTTCATTTTTCATTTGCTACTCCAAGGTAGTTGGTAAACGCCTTCAAGTTTGATTAAAGAAAAAGTCTCGACTTTACGATGAGGTTGTAATGCAGAAGGGGAATTTTCTTCAAAAGAATTATGGGCATCCCATTTTTTATAAACAGTAATCAAGCCTAGAAAAGTGCTTCCCAAATTCCACGGACAATTGGCATCAATGATTTCCTTCTTAGTTCAAATGACGCTCATTTTATAATGGACGAATTTGCACCTCATGGCGACGAGAAAGAGAAGACACTCCGATGTAGTTTTTGATATTCATTCTATGATGTGATCAATTTTCATTACTGAAGGGACATCATATCGCTAAATGATTGAAATTATACACGATGAGTAACGCTATCGCCAAAAATTGATATCCGCTTGGTCCTTGAACAATTCTGGCATGATTCGAAATGGGTTTCCGACATTCACCTAGAGATTCAACACATAATATGATTGAAAATAAGGGAGACAAGGACAAAACATCTCAATTTTCTAGCGGTTATCGATGAATCTTTATTACCAAAGGACTAGTTTATGAAACTATACTGTTTAAACAAGTGATTCGTCCAAGATGTAGTCTTCCATCTGAGCAATAAATCAGGAAATGGAAGTGAATAATCTTCTTGCCTTCGTTTGATCAAGTCTTTCAATTGGCTTTTTATAACTGATTGAGGCTAAGCAATTCGTGATTAATCTTGCCCTTAATCAGTTTGGGAGCATCCTGCTGCGTTGGTGACCATTTCCCTTGACCAAACTACTCTTCTTTGTTTCTTCTTCTACATGTACGCGAGAAACAATCTCATTTGACCTTTTCATTTGTGGGATGGCAGTTGGTCTGGCGATTCTTAGCCCAGATTAGAGGCTAGTGCATAAGCCGCAACTCCAATGTGTCTGGAACGTTGGAGTTTCCTTACAAAAAAATACTTCTTTCCCTGATCAAAGCCAAAGGCTTCCTGCAGAGCTTAACCATTCGTCTAACTAGCGCCATCTCTAGATACTTTAAAACAGTGGTACTTTTATCTCCTAACATGCCAATTATATTGACGCAATTATGGAGCTCTGATCGAAAGAAGGGTCAACCATGAACCACTGGAACATGGACAGGGACGTTAAGGTCGAGAATATTATATGTGATCGATTCGAGTAAACTTGTGGTCTTCTTCAAACGAGACTGGTCCACAGAGCATTTGATGACACTATCATCTTACTACACATCGCTCTGTATATAAAATTTGATTTTTTTTCTAACGATTGGATCAAGTACAGAGTAATGGTGTTAACCACTCTGCTCAATCATGAACCGTTAGCAAATGGACTTGGATGACTCCAACCGGATTACACGTGCTTATTTTCAGTTTCTTGCCCTCGTAACAATTTCTCTACAGGGTGGATTTTATAAAGTGTTGTAAAATTTGCTTCGGCTGAACCATCTACTTTCGAAATTGGTGCCCCAATTGCCAACGGCATTCACTTTGCATTCACGCCATACCGACGCTTGTTAAACAACTTTCGAAGGACGGGAGCCAACATAAGCAAGCCATTTCTAGGTACAGTAATGAGCCTGTCAGCTAGCTGTGAGGCTGGCACACTGGGTGTTTTCAGTAAATGTTTTTAGCCAAGAGCGGTCAATTTCACAAATCTCTTCTACATACTGAAGAGCCTTTATACATCGAAGAGCCTAAATCCAGAATCTGGTGAATCTAGAGCAATTTTCAAAGAGGAAATTTATGCTTTTGTTTTTAACACTTTATTCCGTCCACCCTGTAGAGACCAGGGTTCCCTGGATATCTCCTCCACCTAGATATAAGCAAACATTCGATCTAAAGAGACACTTATACTTACTTATGCTTGTGTTGAAGAGCTCGTGGTGCTCGAAGAGCGGATTGCTATCCATTTGCCTGAATAGGAAGGTCATTTCCACACTTGGCGGAGAGTTCTCCGTGATGTGGTATTGGGCTTCAAAATCCAGTTCAGTGCGGCCATCTGACCAAGCAAGATCCGGAAAGAGGATTCAGATCTGAGCTCTGAGCGCCAGAGTGGTGTAACTCGTACTCTCAGGAGTCAGAACTTACCTCTCAAGGTCTCAAATTCAGCCAGCCTCAAATGATCCTCAACTAGGAAGTCTGGATCATCCCTGGAGGTCCATTCGACCTTGTGCCTAGTGACCCGAGACAAAGGGTAAACCGGGAATAAACAATAGCAGTGGACCCCGACATTGCACGTCTCCAAATTCAGGAAGGGTTCGTCACAATTCATGCTTGTGCAGTTGCCTATGGAGCGCAAGCATTGGATCATGTGGTCATTTCCCATGGAACGAACGAGTGGTTCTCACGTACTGAAGGCCTCCACATCGGCCACCCACGTACTAGATGTCTCTATTCCCATGGGATTTCTGGCCTTCATAGTCAACCGGTAGATGCCTCCCATTCTAGGGGTGGGAATCAGGAACATGAAGATGGCATAATCCTTTTGAAACGAGTCGAGTTGCATCTGTTTCTCGTTGAAGCCCAGGAAGAGATTCTCCCTGAATATTTCCGAGTTGTTCCATTCACAAATATAGAGGAGCCTAAACGGAAAGGGAAAATTTGGAAGTGCCCAGAAAACCCTTCGTTCCGACTTTCACGAGTCCACAAATACTGACAGCATCGTGCATCAATTACTCACTCATTGTTCTTCTCAAATTGGAGGAGAGTGACGGACTCCTTGGGTTCCAATTCGTATTTGAAATAAAGCTCCTGACGTCTCGGATAGGGTCCTGTCACATCCAGGTAGTGCACAGGCTTACCATGATCGTGAAGTCGCAAGTAGCTGATGCTAATGCCCATGGTTGACACCCACCACCCAGCTAAGAAAGGTTTCAGATTGAGAAAAAGAGATCTTGAAGGACGGAAGTGCCTTGAAGGTCGTTATGTATTGGCACAAAATGTCTTCAATTTAGGCCACAATGGGAAAGGGAAAGGGAGCAAATTGTCCATTACAAATTGACTGGGTTGGAGAAGATGACAAGGCAAAGCTCAAATAAAGACCGAGGTTACCAATTCACTTACCGTAAAGAAAAAAATTCAATATGGACATTTCGGTGTCTTGGTTTCTTAAATCGTTTTTTCTGTTCCCCGACGACAATTAGCTAATAACACTTTGGGAGTTGAATTTCAATATGAAAACAAGAACAGGGGCAAGGGATAAGGGCTCAAATAACGTATTGTTTATTACTCAGGCATTGTTTGCCTTCGACAATAAAGACGGAACAAACTAGGCTACTTCCTTAGCCATGATATCGCAATAAAGGAAAGGTCTCATGTAAAGCTCCTCAAAGACCATCTAATATATAGCCAGAATTCATCACAACGCTTTATCGTAGTTGGGGTCCAAGTCTACAAGTAATATCTAACCCAACCTGCAGTCGATTGGGACCGACTGTAGTGAGACAAAAGATAACCACTCGTTTGCCGTTTTGCCTTGAAAGAACATGAGNCAAAGCTCAAATAAAGACCGAGGTTACCAATTCACTTACCGTAAAGAAAAAAATTCAATATGGACATTTCGGTGTCTTGGTTTCTTAAATCGTTTTATTTCTCAGGCATTGTTTGCCTTCGACAATAAAGACGGAACAAACTAGGCTACTTCCTTAGCCATGATATCGCTTTAAAGGAAAGGTCTCATGTAAAGCTCCTCAAAAGAAAATCGATTATATAGCCAGAATTCATCACAACACTTTATCGTAGTTGGGGTCCAAGTCTACAAGTAATATCTAACCTTACCTACAGTTGATTGGGACCGACTGTAGTGAGACAAAAGATAACCACTTGTTTACCGCTTTGCCTGGAAAGAACATGAGAGTAATTTTTCTAGTCATGAGCTCAAGATATTTCTTGCGTTTTTTTTCTGTTTCAGCACAACACTTTATCGTAGTTGGGGTCCAAGTCTACAAGTAATATCTAACCCAACCTGCAGTCGATTGGGACCGACTGTAGTGAGACAAAAGATAACCACTTGTTTGCCGTTCTGCCTTGAAAGAACATGAGAGTAATTTTTCTAGTCATGAGCTCAAAATATTTCTTGCGGTTTTTTTTCTGTTTCAGATACCTAGTATACCTTTTGTTCACATTGCGTCCTTGAATGGAATAAATGATGGACTCTTATCGATACGATTATTTAAGGATGTTTATTATTTTGAGGAGCAACGAACTCTTATTAACCTGTGATTTAGGGTTTGCTACCAAACGCAGCCATGAAATATTTAATAATAAAAATCCAAATGTGACCAGAGTTTGACCAAGACCTTCCTCCTCGGATGAAATACTAAAAGAAACATGGAGGGGAAACGTGGTGTTGACTGACAAAGTAGTAGTTACTGATACGACACCTTTTATGGTTTTTTGACTGAACATGTTGAAATTGAAAAAATGATCTGAATAATGAAGGGAATCAAGAGGGACCACTTGTTTATTGGAGTGGCATCCCCATTGCTTGACGACAATCGGATGACAGAAAATTCAGTCGGGGTGAGGGTGATCAGATCGTGTGTCGAGGCGTACCTACATTTCCCTGAAAGCATAAATAATACCCTCAGACACAAATATCTCAGTTATCAAGACTGAACCAAAATACCACATGCACTTACTGTACGAATATGTAGACGTTGGCCTTACTTACATGATTGACTGGCGTTGGTACTGAAGGTGTGGTGATGATCAATGAGCGGGATGTCGTCCAATTGAGAAAACATGAACCGCATTTCCACGGAAGTTGGAGAATCCGGTCTGATATGGTATAACGCCAAAAAGTCGAAAAGAATCCTTCCGTCTGAAGCGAAAATCAGAGCTCAACTAGAAATCCTCATACAATAATGACTACCCGTCAAATGAAGTGGGTCTCTCTACCTGTCAACGTCTGGAACTCATCCAACCTCAAGTTCTCTTGGAGTTCGAAATCGGGATCGTCCGGAGAGGTCCACTCCACTCTACGTCGAGTCACTGTTCTCAAAGGGTAAATAGGGCGTTCACAATAGAAATGCATACCCACAATGCACGTGTTTGCATCCATAAAGGCTTCGTCGAACTTCATCTCGGTGCATCTGCCTGTTTTAGAAAGGGCGTAAGCTATTGTAAGTTCTTGCCGTCATCCTTGGAGTCGTCATCAAATGGGTTCAATTTACTTAAAGCATCAACCTTGAGCACCCATTGACTGACAGTTTCGTGGCCGGAGATGTCTCTGGCCTTCATGGTCATCCGATAAGTGCCTTCCATGGCCACAGAAGGCTGCAAAAAGACCAGCTTCCCATGACTCAACGGAAGAACGTCGAGGGTGATTTGATATCGAGTGAAACCCAAGAAGAGCTCGTCTTTGATTAAAGCCTTGTTCCACTCGGACTTGTACAACAATCTTGAGCAGTTCCAAGAGAGTCAAAATGAGCCTTTTCAATTGAGCAAGCACCCGCAGATCACCAATGGTCAATATTGGCCTTACTCGTTGTCCTTTTCAAAGTCTATAACTCGGACACTTTCGTTGAGGTTCAACGTAAAGTCAAAATACAACCAATGAGGCAACGAATAGGGTCCGGTGACGTCCAAATAATCCACTGGCTGAGATGTTCCGAATTGATATAAGCGCACACTGGTAATGGTGACACATTCGTTTGGGCTCCCAATCCAAGCTATAACTGTAAAACAGAGTTCTTGGATGTTCTGACTGATCCCGACTCTTGACCAACGACATTCTATTTGGAAAAACCCGCATGGGAGTCACCGATTCTACCAATCCGATACATGACTCACCGCAGACAAAGACCAAACAAGAAAGCATGTTCGACAAGGTGTCTAAAGTATGCAAAAACTTTTTTTTTTTGTTTTGACAACTTCTGGACGAATTGAATTTCAAAAAGAAATGAGAAAACGAGGCTCAGATAACACGTTTGTTGAAGTGAATCGTTATTAAAGCCATACATTTTGCCGCTGACTTTACAAGTCTGGCTTAAAATCTACGTAAACTATACTACGTATATAATAGCATCAACGCTTACGTATTCCATACGAACATTTATCTGAGAGCAGCAAATCAAACAAAGAATGGGGCTCGCTGGAGAACAGAGCCTTGAAGGTACTCTCAAAATAGTGACCATTGAATTACTCCGATGATAAATGCCATGATAAATTCCCTTGTTGGTGTTGATTTTTTGCTTTTTATCTGAATGTGAAGCCTTCCAACAAATTTCAATGAGTCAATGATTTTACGAAGTCGGTGTTCCTGAAGGTGATTTCATTGCCCTTGTTGCTTTTGTACCGCCGATTCCGTCAATGATTTGCCACATATTGCATGCATCATTTCCTTTTTTTCCTTCGAACATACCTAAGGGTCAATACGGGGAATGAAATCTACAGTAGGATTGTTTGTTCTACGTATAAGATGGAAGCAACTTTGAGACTAAATTGATTGCTTCTTGTTAACGATAAAGCGATAGCCTACTTGGAACTTCCTGTCTTAGGGATTCTCCGTTCTGTTCGATCTTGATAATTTCTCATTCCAGATAAATGATCCCTATTCTACGGTAGAGAATTATGCGCTAGGTGCTCAGGAAGCGTCTGCTGTACGGCCAAGGCTACGGTAGAGAATTATGCGCTAGGTGCTCAGGAAGCGAAATGGAACTTTCCGCAGGAAGAAATCCAAGTCGTAAAGAAAGGCTTTAAAGTTGAGGTTTCAAGTGGAAGGTAAGAAATGTACCGTTACAGGAAGGGATATCACTAAGTCCAACACCATTTGAGGGAGTGATTATCATATTAGAGATGAATAAAAGAAGTCCATGCCTCACACCTCTAGCATACACGAGTGTCGAAATATTGTTGAATTCAGTTTTCCAATGTTACAGCTTTCAAATAACCAGGAAAAGTCGCTTCATTTCAGGAGCTCAAAAGCTGATTTCCGTGAATCGCTTCAAGTTTTGTACGACAAACCTTAGCTTCCAAAGTCACAAACATATTCCACGAAACAAATAACGTTTATTTTGTTTGTCATTGGTTCGCCATTTTAGAAGAAGCTGGTCTTTCAACTGTTTTACATGCTAACGCCATGCCAAATGGGTGACAATATCAACCGACGTGCGTAAATGTAACAGACTTGGTCTTTTCTGCCTTCGCATTCTCCCTTGTCCAAAATGTGCTCTTTCTTCATGGATGGTGGCAAGTAATTCAATACGAATTTTCTCGGCCTTCCTGCCCTTGGTCCTTGTGTGGGGTGTACTTTGGAAAGGCTTGAATTCCAAGGGTCTCACTCGGCTTGTGTATTTTCCAAAAAGCGCGGCAAGTCAACAGTGGGGTGCTGGTGGTGGACTTCAATAATAGGCTAGTACTCATGCAGGTGAAATATACGTTTTACATTGCAGTGATAATTCTTTTACAATATTGTTTCAGCTTTGTCTGTGAGACAATGATCAAAACATGAAGAAAAGATGATATAAAGATAGAAATGGTTGGCAAGAGTTACAAAAACGGCTAACAGAAGGTTTGAAACAAATGGAAAATATTATGCATATTTTCTAATAGCCTACATTTTCTGCATCTTATTGTTCTATTTTAGCTCATTGGGAATGGAAAGTTAACGTTTTCTGCAATGAAGGAATGCAGAGCAACTGTTGCGACTTTTTGTGACAATAGAAGAAGCTTCAAGATATTTTGCACACACATTGTCCTTTCAATTAATGGAACGATGAACTCATTTTGTTGAGGAATAAATGAAACAATACTAGTTCAACATCAACACGTTGACGACAATGCTTTCCTCTTACTCTTCATCTCGGGCAGTTATTTATCAATTACATAGTGACATAAACAGATATTAGAGCATCTCGTTAAGGCCCTCAACGAGATAGATGCCGCTATACATGCATAGATTGAAACGTCACCTCATTACCTAAGAGTTTATTAGTAAACCGTTATCTCTCTTTAGATAGGAGCCCTTATTTCCAATAAGCCCAAATGAAGTGGGGAAAAGGCACTGTTAACTGCTAAATTAAGAACTTTTAGGAGTATGGACTGAAAATGAGTTTCCAGCCAAATCGGTCTGTTGTGGGTCATAGCGACTTTTCGAATTGAAGTAATAAAACTAGGAATGTAGATCTCTTCAATTAGGGTTCAACGGCCTTCCGTCACAAAATGTGAGCCAAATGTAGTCTCTCATTGGTTGAAATACGGGCAAACAAAGTCAAAGGAGTAAGAAATCCGTGTCAAAGTGAAGAGGCGGAAAATTCAAACAGAACGGATATCGTCGTTTTCAAAGTCATAGTTTCAGATGTTCCAGACAATAATTTTGTCCAAAAATGATACTACGATATGACATTTTGGTGCCAGATTCAGAATCAGTCGCAATTACAATCTTATTGCATCATAATCTGGGCCAGAAGGAAAAATCGTTCAGACCAGTACATCAATTTCAAACCAATGACATCAGATCCCTTATACATAGTAAGCTTGATGTTTGCCTGAATGCAAAAAGACTCCAAATTGTCTCTATACTGATTTAACAAGAAATTGTCGCTTCTTTCATATAATGATGATTTATAAAACAAAATGAGTTGCTAAGGTCAATGAAAAAGGAATTTTTCACCTAACATAACTTCGCTAAAAAAATGTGCAAAATCAAAATCAGTCATCCTTGGAAAATGATAAATTTTCGAAGCCGCCTACCCCTATCAACTTGTCAGACTTTCGCAATGCTTTAA